>NW_007087824.1:30539-58993 GCF_000164805.1 Carlito syrichta
GGCTGAGCCACCGAGCCGGGCTCGTTGATTTTTTGTATTATATTTTTGTCTTCTATGTCCTGAATTTGGGCTTTTATTTTGGTGATCTGGATTCTTCTGCTGAAGTTAGATTTTGGTGGTCTTGCTTTCCAGCTCTCTTGGGTGTTTGTTAGGCTGTTAACTTGTGATCATTCCATTTTCTTCATGTGTGTTCATAGAGATATGAATTCCCCTCTTAATACTGCTTTCATGACATCCCAGAGATTTGGTAAGATGTTTCTTCATTTTCATTCATTTCCAGAAATCTTTTAATTTCTGTTTTGATTTATGTGTTGACCCAGGAGTTGTTTAGCATCATGCTGTTAAGTGTCCATGTGTTTGTGGGTTTTGGGGGAACTTTGTTGGTGCTGGTGTTTATTTTATTCCACTGTGGTCTGAAAAGGTGCATAGTAGTATTTCAATCTTATGATATATGTTTATGCTTGATTTATGGCCAAGGATGTGGTCAATCTTACAGTATATTCTATGTAGTGATGAGTAGAATGTATATTTTGTGGTTGTTGGATGGAGTGTTTTGTAGGTATCTATTAAGTCCATTTTGTCAAGTGTCAAGTTGGGGTTCCAGATCTTTTTCATTTTTTGCCTGGATGATCTGTACAGAGTTGTTAGTTTAAGTCCCCAGCTATGATAGTATTAGAGTCAATATCTTTTTTTAGTTTTCCTAGAAGCTGCTTTATGAAAGCTGGTGTCCTATGTTGGGTGCATACATGTTTAGGGTGAATATCTCTTGTTGATGGATTGAAATCTTTATCACTATGTAGTGACCTTCTGTCTCTTTTTAAATTTTTGATAGCTTAAGGATATTTTGTCTGATATTAAGCTTGCAACTCCTTCTTTCTTTTGTGTTGCATTCACTTGATAATTTGTTTTCCATCTTCTTTCTTTGAGTTTGTGAGTGTCCTTTCTGGTGAGATGAGTCTCCTAGAGACAGCATATTCTGGTATCATGTTTTTAAATCCATTTGCCATTCTTTGTCTTTTCAGTGGTGCATTTAGTCCATTCATATTCAGGCTAATTATTGAGATGTGAGAGTTTATCCCTGTCATAGGTTCTTTTAGAGTTTGTTGCTGTTGTTTGTGGACTTTTTTAAATTTTTTGGGTTGATTTATGTGTGTTTTCAATCTTTTTGCATTCTTGGGAAAAGTGTGGTGGGTTTTTTTTTCTTACTTCTTGAAGTGTTTCTTGTAGAGCTGGTATGGAGGTGGCATAAACTCTTAGGGATTGAATGTCTGGGAAGGATTTTAATTCTCCATCGCTGATGAAGCTAGGTTTAGTGGGGTAAGAAATTCTTGGTTGAAACTGAAATTTTTTATCTTTGAGAACTTTGAAAAATTGACTCTAGTCTGTTCTAGACTGCAATGTTTATGTAGATAAGTCTGCTGCTATTCTAATTGGTCTTCCCCAATAGGTAGTCTGACCTTTCTCTCTTGATACCTTCAGGATTTTTTCTTTTATTCCTATTTTGTATAAGCAGATGACTATGTGTCTAGTAGTTGGTCTTCTCATTTGATGTCATGCAGGGGTTCTCTGAATCTCTTGTGTTTGAATGATTATATCTCTGATGAGATGAGGGAAGTTTTCTTGGACAATTTCATGAAACATTTGTTCCAGATTGGTCTCTTTCTATCTGCCTCAGGAATGCCAATTAATCTTAGGTTCAGTCTCTTGATATAATTGCTCATCTCTTGGAAGTTTTTTTCTATCTTTTAAAGTTTCTTTTGTATGTTTTTAACAGTTTGGATTAATTTCATATTTTGGTCCTCTAGCTCTGAGATTCTTTCTTCTGCTTGGTTAATTCTGCTTTCTATGCTTATCAGTTTGTTATTTATTTCATTCACTGTATTCTTTATTGTTGCCATCTCAGTATCAACTCCATTCTTTCCTCTTGTCTCTCTTCATTTCTATTTATTCTCTCTATTAAAATCTTGATATCTGAGTTTGTCATATAAGACTATTCCTTCTGGGGGTTCTGCATTGTTTGAGTTCCAAAGTCTGTATTCTCAGTTGCTCTTTTCCCAGGATTCTGAATGGGACCCATGTTCTTTCATTGGTTCTTCTTCATTTGTGAGGGATCTCCCTCCCTTTTCCCTCCCTCTGTTTAATTCTATTGTTCAGTGATGAGGAGGGGATAGCTTTCACTTCTGTTTGTCCTATCTCCTATTCTTCCTTATGTAGATCCTCTGAATTTGTTCAATTTTGAAGCTGGACTGGATAACTTTCACTTCTGTTTGCTCAATTCCTTATTTTTCCTTATGTAGATCCTCTGGATTTGTTCAGTTTTGAAGTCAGACTGGGGTTGGAGAGCTGTGTTTTTGCAGTTTTACTTAAGGTGGGAGCTGTGGTTCAGAAGCAATCTGCAAATCCCAATATTCACTTACAGTTTTGTGGTACCCCTGGGACCCATTTCTCACCACCTTACAATCTGTCCATGCAGTGGGTAAGTATATTCTCCCCCTGAAAGCAAAATGAGATAATAAAAAGGGAAATAACAGAAAAAGGAAGGAGGGAAACAAAAAGAAGGTGAAGAGAGAGAAGAAAAAGAGGGGAAACAGGCATACCAACTAATGAATAAACAAAGAAACAAACAAAAACAGAAAAAACACAAAAGAACAAAAACCTACAATCATCAAACAAAAAAACCCCAGCTGATGTACTCGCACTCAAAAATACCCATACATAAACCAAATCTAAAAAAAAAAAACAATAAAATAAAAACAAAGTAAGTATGGAAATGTAAACAAAAACAGACAGGAAAAAGAAAAAAGAGCTCTCTCTGTGACTGTTTCTGGAACTCCAGGTTCCTTTCCCAAGCACTGCCACTGCTTTTGGCTGCCACTGCATTAGGGAGTGGCTCTGGTCTCCAGCTCATTCACTCTGTTCTCAGCACAGGCCAGTCGGGTTGCTTTCAGCATGGGTCAGATGCACCCTGGGACTGCTGGGAAGATGTGAATCAGATCTGGACTCACTTGACTCATTTGCTGCTGCCACTGCTGCCAAGTCTCCCACTCAGATCAGACGTGTCTGTGCTAGTCCAGCGTGGGGGAGGGGCATCTGTCTCTCCGAGTCCAATGGTCAATCACGGAGGGGTACAGAGATAGATAGCCTCTAGGTCTCAGGTTGGAGGTTAGACATAACTGGGTGGGGCAACACAGGTCTCTGCCCATCCCAGGACAGAGAAAATGGCGGCGATTGGCATCTCCTCACTGGTGGCAGGGCTCTGTTCCAGATTTTCTCACCATGCTTTCTCTCTGTTCTTGCTGCCAGCAATCAGCCTGCTGCCACAGGTAGTGGCATGGGTCAGATGCCAGGTGGTGAGGATTAGCTGATCTCTGCTGCTTTCTCCCAAAAGACCTCTGAGAATAGCTGATGAGACTGCATGCTGGGAGCTCTGATCTCAAGGTAGTGGTGAGTTGTAGCCACATCCAGAGGAGAGTCACAGGTACTTGAATCCAAGTCTCCCCTCAGATGTACTTTCACTCACGCACTGGCCCACACCCACTCAGCAGACAGTCTTTATGGTCACCTGCCCTTGCAGAGACTGTCACACTCCAACCAATTCAGTCATGATCTTTGGCTTATTTCATTTGAGTACAATTCATCTACAGCTTATTCATTTCTTTTTATGAACTCTAAGTCATTTATTTTTATTGCTGGATAATAGTTCTCATTCTGTGAATGTAGCACATGTTTTGTTTATTTATTTACTGGCATTTTAAAGATATTATTGACAAAACCCCATATATAATCAAGGTGTACAATGTGATGATTTGAAATATGTATACACAGTGAAATGATTACCACAATCAAATTAGTTAACTTATCTATCACCACACATAATTATTATCATGTGTCTGTGTATAATGAGGATACAAGATATATTCTCTTAACAGATTTCAAGTAAATAATAAAGAAATATTAACTACACTGACCATACTATACATTAGTTCCTCCAAACTTATTCATAACTGAAAGTCTGTAGAATTTGACCAATATTTTCCCCTTTCCCACATTCCCTAGCTCCTGGCTATATGACTTTCTGGTTATATGATTTTGACATTTTTAGATTCTACATACATATATATTATATCATAAACTATTTGTCTTTCTGTGTTTGGTTTATAATACTTAGTGTAATGTCCTTCAGTTTCATCTGCATTGTTGTAAATGGCAATTGTTTCTTTTTTCAGCTGATGATATTCCATAGTGTATTCGGGTGTGTGAGTGTGTGTGTGTGTGTGTGTGTGTGTGTGTGTGTGTGTGTGTGTCAGATTTTCTTTATCTATTTATCCAGTAGCAGATACTAGGTTATTACCTTATCTTGGCTACTGTGAATAACATCACAGTGAATATGAGAGTGTAGCTGTCTCTTGAGGATACTAATTTCATTTCCTGTGGAGGTATATGCAGAAGTGGGATTGGCCATCCCATGATAGATTTTAATATTAAATTTATGCTATGGTGTTTTTAATTTATTGTGAAACCTCCATATTGTTTTCCCTAACAGCTGTATCACCTTGCATCCCCACTACAAGGATTCTTTCTCTCCACACCTTTGCCAAAAATTGTTATATGTTCTTTTTTTTTATGGTAGCCACACTAACAGGTATGAGATAATATTACTTTGTGGTTTTGATTTTCATTTCCCTGATGATTAGTAATATTGAACACCTTTTTATGTTCAGACATACCTTATTTTATTGTATTCTGTTTTATTACACTTCACAGATATTGCCCTTTTTAGAACTGAAGGGCTGTCACCACTTGTCATCAAACAAGTCTATTTGTGCCAGTTTTCCAATACCATGTGTTCACTTCATGTTTCTGTGTCACATTTTGATAAGTCTTGCAATATTAAAAACTTTTCATTATTATTGTATTATGGTGATCTGTGATCCTTGATTTGATGTTACTATTGTAATTGTTTTGAGGTGCCACAGACCATACCCTTATGAGTTGGCAAACTTAATTGATAAATGTGTGTGTTCTGACTGCTCCACTTCCTGGCCATTTCTTGTATTTCTCAGTCCCCTCAGAACTTCCTATTTTTTGAAGCATAGCAATATTGAAATTAGGTCATCTGTAATCCTACACCTTGGGTGACTGAGGTGAGTGGATTGCCTGTGCCCGCGAGTTCGAGACCCGCCTGAACAACTTGGTGAGACCTCATCTCTACAATAAATTTTTTTAAAAAAATTAGCCTGGCATGGTAGTGTGCACCTGTAGTTCCATCTACTTGGAAGGCTGAGGCGAAAGGATCACCAGAGCCCAGCAGGTCGAGGCTGCAGTGGCCGGGAGCAGTCACTGCACTCCAGTTTGGGCGACAGAGTGAGACTCCAACTCAAAAAAAAAAAAAAAAGAAATTAGGCCAATTCATAATCCTACAATGACCTCTAAGTATTCAAGTGAAAGAATGGGCCCCATGTCTCTCAATATCAAACAAAAGCATAAAATGATTAAGTTTAATAAGGAAGGTATGTTAGAAGCTTCTTTAAATAAGCTTTCTGCTCCTTTCTCTGTGTCTTCTCCTTCTGGCACTTACATAATATGTATATTTATTTGCCTGATGATGTTCCATAGGTTCCATATGCCTTTAAAATCTTTCCATTCACTTATATGGCCTGTCTTTGGGCCCACTAATTTATTCTGCATGATCAAGTCAGCTCTTGAAGCACTTTATTGAAATTTTCAGTCCTGTCTTTGCATTTTTCAGCTTCAAGATTATTATTTGTGTGTGTGTGTGTGTGTGTGTGTGTGTGTGTGTGTGTGTGTGTTTTCTATTTCTTCATTAAATTCCTCACTTTGCTCATTTATTATTTTCCTGGTTTTATTTAGTTATTTATGTGTGTTTTCTTGCATCTCATTAATCTTTTAGATGATTACTTTGAATTCATTTTCAGAGAATGCATAAGATCTCCATTTTGGGGGAAGTCTGTTATTGAAACCTTTCCAGTTTCCTTTGGTGTCATGTTTGCCCAATTTTTTGTAATCTGTGTAACCTTACATTTGTGTCTATGTATTTAAAGTGCACCTCTTTCTATCTGAAGTACTGATGTGACAGGTAAAGACCTTTTCCTGTCAGGTCCCTAGGCTGATGGAATTACCTCTAGGACCACCGTCAAGCCAAGTAACATGACTGCTGCACATGTACATTCACAGAGGGGTTTATAGCACGGTCCATATTTTGCAGTCCTACCTGATGCCTGGACAGAGTGGACTGTTTCCAGGAGCTTGATGGGGTTTGTGCTGGGACAACTGTTTACTTCTGGATATGCATTTGGGTTCACAGATGATGGGACTGTTACCAGTAGTGCAGGCAGGTGTCATACTCTGGGTCCCTTGGAGGGCTCCTTCTGGTTCATTGATTAGGGTCATGAGCAGAAAATACTGGTTCGTTGATTAGGATCATGAGTAGGTAATACTGGCTCTGGATTGTAGATGAGAAAAGCTGAAACTGAGTCACAACGATTGCTCTAAACCATGGCTAAGCAGGACTGGAGTGGAATCACAGGGCTGTTTCAGGATTTGCAGTCAGACTGACTTCAGCAGACCTGCCCTTAGGGCCATGGATGAGCATGTCTCCTTTAGGTCCCTGGGCAGACAAGACTACTCTCAGAACACAGTTGAAAGTGGTTGGAGCTAAGTTAAGGGCCATTTTAGAATCTGCTGTAGGACTGAGGCTGGCAAGATAAGGATATCACAAATTTTTATCAATTCATTTGAAGGACATCTGGGTTGCCTCCAGTTATGGGCAATCATAAATAAAGTTGATAGAAAATTTTATGTGTGGGTTTTGTCATGGGCATAATTTTTCAAATCAGTTGGATAATATCCCCCCAAAATGAACATTTATTCTTATGCAAAAATTTACACACACACGTTCATAGCAACTTTATTCTTAATAACCAAAAACTAGATACTACCCAAATGTAGTAGTTCATACCATGGAATATCACTCAGCAATGAGAAAGAACAAACTATTGATACAAACAACATCTTAGATGAACCTCAAGGAAATTATGCTGAGTGGAAAAAGTCAATCTTAAATAATGCTATAGGGTTCCCTAATTTCCCCACTTGCTTCTGTGTATTGACCCCAAATCACAGACTGTCTTGATCTCTCTGAGCCAGGGGCAGGTTTTCTCAGTAGACTTGAACCCAAACTAGGGCCTTAAACATTCCTAAGCACTGATACAAGTATCTAAAAATCTAGCTATGGCCCTGAGCCAAATTCCTTAAGCTCTCACTAAAAATTCCATACCTGACCCCTTCACTGCAGGCATACCTAGGTAGAATATCCCTTTTCTCTCACCGTCTGTTGGGAAGGTTGCAGAAGCATTATGTAAGTAAGCTTCCCTAATAAATGCTTTGGACCGATATCCTTGTTTTCAGTGATTCCATCTTTGGAATTCCAACTGGCTCCATCTTGCAATGGTTTGGGACATTCCTCTGCTGCAGGTTTTGGGGAGTTGCCAGGCACAGATTCAATGGGTTGAAACAGATATGCACCGCATGATGCCATTTATTCAACATTCATTAAACAACATAACTGGAGAGATGGAGAATACGTTAATAATTGCTAGATGCTATGAATTTGAGTAATGGAGAAAATGGGTGGTTATAAAGTGGCAGCATGAGGGGATCCTTTGAATGATGTTACAATTAATAGTCTCAATCGAGGTGGTGGTTATATAATGCAATTACACAGAGCTATCTGCTCCCTACCCACACACACAAATGAGCACATGCATAACTAGTAAAATCCGAATGAACTCTGTAGGTGTAGCAATGCTATTTTCCTGATTTTGCTTGTGTACTATAATTGTTCAAAATGTTAACAGTAGGGGAGGCTGCTGAAGGCATGTGGAATGTCCTTGTCCATTTCTTTGCACTTCTTGTGAATCTGTAATGATTTTAAAATAAAAAGTTTACAAAGTAAGTGGAGTTATAAATTGTAGGTTCTCATAGGACAGTGTCGGTTAAATCCAAATCTCCCTACATGTCCTACAAAAAAATCAATAAGTAGAGCTAAAAATAAGTCACTTCCATTTACAAGTCCATTAGAGAAAATAGAAGACTACACATTTCCATTTTCATCTAAGATTTGCTTTTGAGATATTGGAAACTCAAAAGAAGCAGAACAAGCTCAGGAATTTGGTCCAGAGAAAAAATTTAGACGGAAACTACACAGAAAAAACGAGACGGCAACAAGGTTCAGTGATTGTGAGATACAGATAAAGACACGCTCAGAGAATTCCACAATGATGGGGAAAATATGAGTCCTTGTAAATGGGATTTTGTCTACTAGAAAATCAAAGGGAAAGAGCTTGAATGTGGTAGAGCAGAGAAAACAGTCTTGGGAAAGCATCACTTCTCCAGGGGAGTAAGGCAAGTTGTATGGTGGAGGCAAAGTGTGTTAGTGTGGCAGCTGGGAAAAAAGGAACAAATGGTAGAAATGAAAAGTCCTAAAGAAACAAAGGTATGTCGTGATATCAAAACAGTTACTCAAAATAAACATGTTATCTTTTACTGTACCAAAAGGAAAATTACTCTCCATAACTAGAAAATGTAGTGAGCCCCCAAAATAACTCGCACCCTCCCTGTGAAGAAATGTCTATTATTTCTGTACCATGTAAAATCAAATCATTTAAACATAAGCATAAAACCACAGGAAAATCTATAAAATGCTCCCATTAAAACTATTGAAATATTGAGAAGACTTTTCAACTGATGAAAATAATCTCTACAAAACCAATCATTAAGGCAAAGTAGACTATAAAACAAAATACTGACATGATTAAATGTCATTAAAGCATTTTATTGAAGAAAATATCTCAAATCAGAAAGTTACATACTTAGAGTAGAAGTGGAAAGAAAATAAAGATATGGAATGAGATAGAATTTTTTTTAAAAAGATACAAAAAGTGGACGTCAATGTTGAAAAACTAAATATGAGAAGGCTAGTATGGAAAAAAGGGACTGAAGACCCCCAAAGTTTACTACAGATGACATTCAAGCATTGAACAAGAAATTTGTATAAAATGGCTGTACTTGGAGCTAAATTACAGGACTCAGAATCTGGGAGGAAAAGCATTGTATCTTGGACTGACTGTATCCGTAGGTATGTATGCCCCTAAATAGGTTTTACATGTAAATAAATAAGTGTGGGAAATGTGAGTATCTGAAGTGAGATGAATATACCAAGCTATAACAGAATCAAATAGTTGGGGAAAAAAATAAACTTTTGAGATTTCCATACCAGGTTTCAAATCCTGGCTCTTCAACTTTGGCTACATAATCTTAGACCCTCAATTTCCCTTGCAAAACAATTATAAAGAATTTTAGTTTATTATCAATGAATTGGGTTAAAAACATAGTATTGGGCTTAGATATATGGTTCTTAATTGAGGAGTGATTTTTTTCTCTCTGCCAAATATTGATATTTGGCAATGTCTGGAGTTACTCTAGGTTGTCACGTCTAGGGGGGTGCTACAGGCATCTAGTGGATAGAAGCCAGAGAAGTGCTGAACATTTTACAATGCAATAGATAGCCCTCAACAACACAAAATTATCCAGTCAAAAAGATCAATATTGTTAAGATTGGGAAAACCTGGGTAAGAATTTAATACATGAAAATTGTATCATCATCAGGAAGTATAAATCAGAGAAAAGAGCATTTTCAAGACCATATCTGAAAAAGAGTAATTTCAAACATGTAAATAACCAAAGGAGAGAAATGCATGACAGGCTAAACATTTTAGAAATTGCATCATGCTTGTTTAGAAACCACTACTTTTAAAAAAGAACACATCAAAAACACAATTGGAAAATAAGGATTTGATAGTAGTTACATGACTCCATTCTAATGTCCCCTCATATAGAATCTTAGTTTCAAAAAAGGAAGATATTTAGGTCTGGTTTATGCTGCTAAAACAGAATATCACCGACTGAGTAATTTATAATGAACAAATATGTATTTGACTCACAGTTCTAGAGGCTGGGAAGCCCAAGATTCAGGGGCTGGCATCTTGTGAGGTCATTCTTGCAGCAGCATCCCACAGCAGAAGGCAAAAGTCAAGAGGGTACATGAGAAGGAGAGAGAAAGAGGGGTCCAAATTTGTTTTCATACCAAACCGACTCACCCAATAGTGGACCCAATTCCATATTAATCACATCAATCCATTCATGAGAGCAGAGACTTCATGATCTAATCACCTTTTAAAAAAATGCTATTGATGTTTTAATTTTATTAAGATCTTTAATATTTAGAATAAAAATTTTTTGAAAAAAACTAATTGAGTATTTAAGGTGAATAGGGTTAGCAAATGTGACATGTTTTATGGGCGCATGTACAGAAATAGTAAATGGTAACAAGGACCGTAAACTTGCATATTCTTTTTCTGCATATTTGAACGGTGGTTATTTTCTCAAGTACGGAACTTCATTCATTGAACAAGTCTCAGTGAGCCACTTGCTCCCCCTTCTGGGAGGGGTTGACAACAACTCTAATTCTAATTCTAATTCCAGTAATGGAGACTCAGATTCCAACAGGCAAAGCGTCTCAGGTATGGAGAGTCCTTCAGTTTGCAGCATTATCTGTTTACTCTAACTAAATTATTATTGCTACTCTTATTAGAGTATTAGGAACATAAGACATTAATAATATTGTTGTTTACAAATTAGCCTTCAGAGAAAAATACAGTTTATTTTCCCAGGGAGTTGACAACCTGTATGAGAAGTAGGGTAGAAGCAGCCCAGGAAAAGGAAATATTTCTCTTGTTCATTTTACTTTTTCTGTCATTTGATTTAGCTAATGATCATTTGGGTCATTGTTCCCAACCTGAGGGAACAATGCTTCTTCCTTGTCCATAGTTTCTCAAACATCAGTGAATGAGTTCATTTTCTTCCATGATAATTGCAGAATCTTATGTCTAGATAGATCTGATCACACCACTCTTCTGCTTAAAAGGCATCATTGGTTCATTCCATGAAGCCCAGATTCCTTAGCATAGCATAAGCTACTTGCCAATTTTGCCTTCTGTCACAATGTAGTCCCTTTCCTATGGGTTCAGTTTTCTTGCCACCTGATGCCACTTTTCATTTCCTGAACATAACTTGTTTCTCCTGGCACTATCCCTAGAAGTCTGTTTCCTTTTTTCCCTTATTCATCCATCAGTATCTAACTCAAATGTCACCTCTGGAAAACCCTCTCTAATAGGTCATACACTATCTCTCTACTTTCATTGATCCTTACACTTATCAATTGCATCTAATCACCTTTTAAAGTCCCCCCCCCCAACACTTGCACTGGAGATTAAGTTTCCAACACATGAACTTTGGAGCACACATTCAAACCATGGAGGAAGTTTTCTATCTTTCTTGCTTAATAGAACATCCCCATTTCCTGGCATATGGTAGACAATATTTGCTTAATGATAAAAAAAAAAACGATGCCATCTCTAACTTATATAATTCCTGAAAATTTTTCACTGGAAATTCATGTAGTAAGAGCATATTGAAATAGGTTCAACTCACATTGCTAAAATGAATTAAAAGTATATAAATTATGTGAAAAAAATTTTTGTTAATATAAAAATCTTAAAAATACTTATGCTAGTAATTACATTTCTGGAATCTATCCTAAGGATAGAATATTTAAATCCAGACAACTATTTCTGCAGAAACATTCATAACTGTTCTAATTATGAAAGAGAAATTTGGAAAATAAAAAATGTAATCCAACAATAAAAGAAACTTGGGTAAATTTAATCATGCAATAAAATTATCAGGGATTTCATTGTGTAGCAGGTACCATGCTAAATATGAAGATGAATAAGACAAAGTCCTTGTCCTCAATGACTTTACAGTTTGATGGGCAATATAGACTTATAAACTGTCGACTACAATAATGGACCATTAAGTGCATTTAATGGTGTATTAAATGCTATGATAATTAGGAATCAGTAGCTATGTGAACTCTCATTGAAGAAATGATTAATACAGATTTTGGATGTAGAATCAATCCTATAAAATCTGAACAGAGCCCTGATAGATTATCAGAAACTTTCAAAGGAAAAACGTTGTTGAAAGGTTAACATTCTGGGCATTTAGGTGCATGATTGATATATTCAAACTGGGGACTTGATGACTAGCAAAGGAAAGATTCATGAGAGCATTTGGCTTTGATTTAGAGAGATTAACTGGTCTTTTAAAAATTTTTAAGCATGGGAGTAATTTGGTGATCTAATTAACATAGCAGAATGATTGCTCTCACAGCAATATAATTAATTGGAAGAAGGTAATGCTGAGAGAAGTAAGATCCATGGGAATCATTCCAGTACTCCATGTTAGAATTGATAAAGGCTTAAATTAAGTTAAATTAAGATAAAGATATGAATACTTCTCATAGATGTTAAGATAATATGTCAAGTGAAACTAAACAGGTATTCACACAGAAGACCTACCAATATCAATATTTAAAGTCAGCAATGAAACTTGAGGGACAAGAGTGGAAAGGAAAAAAACAAAGGCCAGGAGAGTACTTTGAGACAGCTCTTCAAAGAAGTCAAGATAGAGAAATATTTCAAAATAAAGCTAATGGTGAGCTGCTTTAAATGCTGCAGAAAAATCAAACCAGAGAAAAGTATAAAATTATCCACTGGGTTTCACAATAATGCAGTTTCTGTTGACCTGAGTTGGAGTTTTAATGCAGTAATGGCAATATTGTAGTACACTGAAAAATAAATGTGAGGCTCATATACAAAATGATGATGACTCAGCTCTTTTGAAAACCTTGACTCTGATGGAAAAATTAGAGGAAACTTGAAAGGATACAAATGATCAAGCAGTACCCTGAGGTTATGAGGGGATAAAAGGATGTATGGGATCTCAGCCTAGGTAAAACTTGGGAGAAGGTTTTAGCTCTTCTACTTCCACTCCCATACTAGGAAAGGAACAGGGTGAGAACCAATGATTAAGTTGTAAGTAGAAAACAAGAGGTTTTGAGTTTTACTCCTATAAGATAGTTTCTATCTTTTCAATGATATGAATTATGGGAGAGTCATCCAGGAAAGAAGATATTATGCAGCCCTTAAAATAATATTTATGAGGAGCCTAAATAATGCATTCTAGGAGCATTTTTTTGCTTCAAGGTAAATGGGATTATGAGTAAGTTATTTTTCTGTTTTACTTTTATACTTACAAATTTTCTTCATTGTGCCTGTATTTTTTATGACTATAAATAAATTAATATTGTGGCAGGATAGCCTAGCTTCATCCCTTTTGTAGTCAAGAAAAAGAGAAAATAGAATGGGTGTTTTTATGTAAGATTGGAAACAGGATGGATAACTCTTTTTACCATATGAGTTTCAAGGAGCTATGGAAACTTTGGCAGAGATTGACTCTGTTATAAGATGCTTTAAGTTTTGAAATAAAAATATTAGGGGTCTTCATGAAAGAAAGGCAAGCTGCCACCCAGAATCAAGCTGAAATTGTTGGCCTTCATTCTTTCTGCTCTCTAGACTATAAATACCTTCACCTCCACTTGAATCCTACATGATGGAGGGAAAAAAAAATCATGGCTACACCAGAAGCTTCAAAATTTCTAATTCTAAAAAGCATGATAGGGGAAAGCTTCCAGTGAAATTAGGATAGAGATGGGAGAAGAGTCATGAAGGAAGCAAGGCAAGGGAATGGGAGAAATAAAAAAGTTTCCAGCATTGAAAGGAAGAAACAGATTTTTCCAGGGAGTGAGGAAAACAATCTCTGTCAGGTTAAGGAAGATCTTCAGGAGATGCCCTAATGGTCTTGTTTTTGATGTGTTAGCTGAACATGATGTACTACTCTAGAATTTTACTCAGCATCCTTTTTGACTTTGGGTAAAAGGAAAGTGAGAAGGCTGATTTTGCATGAATATCAAGGCCTATATCTGTTTCTTAGGTTTGCCATATTAAAATGCTACAAACTTGGTGACTTAACACAATGTAAGTTTATTCTCTCACAGTTCCAGAGGCTAGAAGTCAAAAATAAAGACGTTGACAGGACTGTCTTTCTTCTGAAAACTCTAGAGAAGAATGTTTCCCTGCCTCTGCTTGGCTTCTGGTGGCTCCTGTGTTTCTGGATTTGTAGCTGTATCGCTCCAATCTCTGCCTCTGTGGTTACACGGCCTTCTGTGTGTCTTTCTGTGTCCTCTGGTCTCATAAAAATACCACAGTCATTGGACGTAGGAACGACTCTAATCTAATATGACACCATTTTAGACTGAAGAGGACACTATCTTCAAATAAGGTCATATTTACAGGTACTAGAGATTAGAACTTGAATAAACCTTTTTAAAGGACACAATTCGACTCACAATAGGCCAGAAAAAGAAATGGAGTCAGTGCCTCCACTGAAAGTTGGACTACTACAAACATAAGGATAAAATCAAGGCCCAGCAGGGAAATCTACTGTGCTTAATTTCCATGGCAATGTTTGTCCTAGTTTCTTGATGATAATGATGATGAGGAAACAAATACTCTGACATTCTCTAATCTGTTGACTTGTTGCCCCACCTGAAAACACTGTCAGAAAATTCATAGCCACCCTCTAGAGAATCCTTTATATCAGTGGTTCTCAAACTTGAGCATGCGTCGGAATCACCAAGAGGGCTTGCAGACCTCCATCTCAGAGTTTCTGATTCGGTAGGTGTGTAGTGAGGCCCTCAAACTTGCAAAGCCAAAAATTTCTTAAATAATAATAACAGTAAGGAAGCACATTTTTTGGGGTGAGTGCTTTCCAAATTTTAAAGTATATTTTTATCACCTGGAATTTTTGTAAAAATAATCCATGTAATTTTTTAGGAAGTAATAAAAACTATTAATAATTAATACTGATTAATTTAATCTGACATTTAATTATCCTGACAAAAACATAGAATTAACAACATATGAGGGAAACTAGCATCATTAAAGAATAGCAACATGCTAAAAGAATAAAAAAGAATTAACTCTCTCCTCCAAAAATAGAGGAAATCTAGAGGAGATAACTTATTTTTTCATTCTATTTGTTACCCACAGGATGATTTGAGAAGAAATTACATCCACGAAAAAAGAGCAATTTCTTATTTTTTCATTCTAGTTGTTACCCACAGGATGATTTGAGAAGAAATTACATCCATGAAATAAGAGCAATTTATGAGGTAGAGAAAATAAAAGACAAAAAATATTAAAAATGTATATGCTGCCAAAATTTAAAACTCAATAAGTGGACAAAATAAAAATTCTCCTGAAAGTAATTCATGATTTGAAAGACCAAACTGATTAATTATTTCTGAATATAGAGCAAAAGACAAAGAGAAGAAAATTATGTGAAATTGTGGCATGGAGGGTAAACATTTATACAATTGGAAATCTAAGGGAGAAAATGAGAAAGAAGTAGAAGCAATCGCCAAAAATAAATAAAAGGCATTTTTCTTAAGGTGAATAAAGAGTCAAGTTTTCAGATTATAAAAGGGCAAAACCTAGGAAAAAATATGAAAACAAAATATGCTCTTTTAAAAAGGAATACAATTTATTAAATTCGAGAAAAAAGTAAATATTTTGTAATTTCCAGAGAGAATGAACAAGTTATCAACAAACAAAATAATAAAATTAGATTATTATTTTCAAAATCAGATAGAAGAAGACATTAAAATTCCCTACTTTCTAATAAGAGACAAAGATTGTGATATAAGAATGTTATATTTGGCCATTGCCTTGCTAAGTTATGGTGGCCATGTGCTCTTTGAGCTATGGCCAGACCATGTTTTCTTAAGCTTTGGCCCTCTTCCCTACCTTGGGGGAGGTGAATCTTCTCTTTCTCTCTCTCTCTAATTTACTTTCTAAATAAACTATGTTCTCTAATCGGAAAAAAAATAATGTTATATTCACACAAACAAATGAACAGAAATCACTGAAGTGTGTGAACCTATCAACTGAATCATTAAATGAGGAATTAATCAGAATATATAGCATTCACACATTTTTTAAGAAAAATAACTTGAAAAAAAATCTCAGGACAACAAATAAAGAATAAATCAGAATATTCCCAAAATAAGAACTGACATAAAAAACAGTAATAAGTCAGCAAAAAACTTTTTTCTATGTATAAATAATTGTTAATGTAGAATATGTATTAATAAGGGAAATTATTTTAAAGAAAATAATAAAACAAAAATGTGTAGTAAAATCAACAATTACCTAAAATAAAACTCTTATTACTTCAAGAAATCTTAGGACATTGAAAATGAAGGTGGGGAGTAAAAACATGTGGAAAATGACACCAAATTCAGAAGAGTACAAATAGAAAGATGGAAGGAAGGACCGGAGGGAGGGAGGTGAGTTAAAATGTGTTTGTTAAAAGTATAAGGAAACTATTTGTAAAATTGAAGTATGTTGTAGAATTTTGAATCTACCAGAGGAAGAAGCAACAATGTATTATTTATTGCTTCATAACAAATTATCTCAAAATTCAGCAGCTTAAAACAACAAGCATATTATTTCACAGTTTCCATGGATCGTGAATCTCAAAGTGGTTTAGTGGAGTAAGGAAGGTTCTAGCTCAGGAACTCTGGGTTTGCAGTCAGCTTGTCAACCTGTACTGCCTGCCATCAGATGGGGCATTGCATCTATTTTTAGGTTTGCTTCCATGGTTGCCTGGAGGCCTTAGTTCTTCACTAGTTCTTCATTGACTATTGGTCAGATCCATCAGTTCCTAGCCATTGTCTACTTCTGCATTGTCCTTGGGACATGTCATCTGAATTCTCTCAGTGAGTGATAAGAAAGAGACACATAAAAGGAGAGTGTGGGGTGTGTGTACATATGTGTGTGTGAGAGAGGCAGAGAGGAGTGTTCAGTCTATTATTGAAGTTGATATATATTACTTCTGCTTTGTTCTATTGGTCACACAGACTGACTTTGGTTAATTGTAGAAAGGGACCAAACAAGGTTTGTAAACCCCAAGAGGGAGGAATCAGTGGCATCGTTTTAGAGGTTGACTATCACAATAAACAACTACAAAGATTTAGCAATGACTCTAAAAATGGGAAATAACTAAAAGAAAACTATAGTAAACATAAGACAAAAAAAAAGGAAAGAAAAAAGTTAAGTAACTACAGAAAATGTGAAGAATTCAATTTTCCAAAGAAAAAACAAAATATTTAACATGGATTTCAAAAGAAAATTCAGCTATGGGCTACTTAGCTTATCGATTTCAATAGACAAATTAAAAATATAATGATACAGCAAAGTTGCACATGAAAAGATAATCCTACATAAACATATATCAGGCACATATCATGTAAAGAAACAAACAAAAAGGGAAGTAAGAAAAATGTAATTATAGATTTTTAGACAATATTAAAGAAACATTAAAAAAGAGGAACAATTTATATTGATAAAAGTTTATTCTTCAAAGAATATAAAATGATAATATTCACCTTAATACATAGAATTCACATGTAGAAACGAAGATCTGTTAGAAGTACAAAGAGAATTGGATTAAGTCATAAAGTGAGAAATAGTAGTGTGCTTTTCCTAATATATTGCTAGACATTAATAATAAATGATAGTGATATTTAATATTTTGAAAATTTTGAAACACTCATTTAAATTAAAAGTGAACTAAAATTATAGATAATGAACCATACAAAAAAAACCCTACATATGTATTATGCCTGAAATAGTACTTACTAGAAAAATTGCAGTCTTAAGAAATTTCATTAGAGGGGGAGTGAAAAGAATTGGAGAGAATGAATTAACTATGTATTCAACAAAATGTTGAATTCAAAAAATACAAGAAAAACACTATAATGTCAACCAAAATAATTATAACTTTTATAAAGACAAGGATCTACTTCTCTGCCTTATTATTTCTGTTTAACACTTTAAATAGATGAAACTAATATTGAAACACAAATAATTAATAATTAGTAAAATAAAAAGTTACCCTTATAATTAGATTTAACCGGAAGCTAATAAAATTAACATTTTTTCAAGGAAAACGAGAATCCAAATATTACAGGTATCGCTAAAAAATGAAAAAATAGATGTAAACACATCACAATCAATTTTTATATTGTAAGAAATATTATGTAAAATATTATAAGCATGAACAATACAATAGAGACTAGTATGTTTCAAGTATTGCAAATCTCATCCTGAAGATTCTTTTCCATTGGGTGTGTGGTGAGGCTTCGGATTCCATATTTGGACAAAATTTCTCCTTTGCCCCAAGAAATTCTTATGCATTACTTAACAATGTTTAAATCTGTATGGATGTTCAAAACTTAGGATTCCATATTTGGACAAAATTTCTCTTTCACCCCAAGAAATTCTTATGCATTACTTAACAATGTTTAAAACTGTATAGATGTTCAAAAACTGAAGGAAAGGGAAATAACTACCACAGGAATAAAAAATAATCTATTGTGAAGATGCCCAGTCTCATGAGTCAACAAATGGCAACATAGGGTCAAAGATTTATTACAAAAGAGGAAAGAAAGATATGCAAATTGGCTATAAACATATGGAAAGGTACTTGATATCATTAGTCATAAGGAAAATTCCAAATTAAAATCAGAATGTAATACTGCCACACATCAACCAGAATGGCAAAAGCTGACAAACCCAAGTGTTGATAAAGTTAGAAAGTGTTTGGGGTGTTCATACATGACTGGCGAGGGTAGAAACTCTAAATACGACTTTGGAAAACTGGCAGTATCTAATAAAGCTAAACATATGCCTGCCATATAACTGAAAATATTCCAATTCTAGAGACGTGCCCAAGAGAAATAAACACATATGTCCAATAAAAGACACATACAAAAATATTATAAAATATTTTCTTCATGACGTTCAAAAACCGGAACTAGCAATCCAGAGGGAAATGGATAAAATTGTGGCATGTTCATACAACTGAAAATTACAGAGCAATTTTAAATGCTGCATGTAACAATATGGATGCATCTCACAGATATAATGCTAACAAAAGAAGCCAAACACAAAAGCATTTATGTGAAGTTAAAACGCAAGCAAAACTAATGTATGGTGATAGGGGTTGGCATATTGGGGGTTATTGATTGGGAAAGTGAAAGACGAAATGTTCTATGAATAGTACTCTGTATCAATCTGGATATGAAATTCATTGATCTGTATACAATGCTAAAGATTTATACAAATTACTATAGATAGGATATACTCCATTAGAAAAATATTTTAATCCATGAGCAAAAGTTCATGTATTTTTTTCTTTTTCTTTTTTGATTTGGAGTCTCACTCTTGTGAGTCTCACTCACTTCAGCCTGGGTAGGCTGAAGTGCAGTGGCACGCTCATGGTCACCGCAGCCTTGACCTGTTGGGCTTAGGTGATCCTTCCGCCTCAGTCTTTCAAGTAGCTGAACCTACAGACACATGCTACCACGCCTGCCTATATTTCATGTGTTAACTAAAATTTTCTGTTAATACTGTAACCAGGACTTAATTTGTATTCCATAAGTAGTTTCCATCTGTATTTAACAAATACTGCCAGTGTCTCCTCTTTCTACCCAGTTGAATGTAGAAAACCTACTTATTAATTACCTGCCATTCTGCTATTTCATTACCAAGATCTGTTTTCTCTGGGAACTTCTTTCCAATTCTGAACAGACTAATGAGCACTTAGAGGTTTTAACAGTCTGAATAAATTTGCTGAAACCAAGGCATCACTTTGAAGTTCAAAAATTCATTTGAACTACCAAGCATATCTATGTCTACCAAAGAGGGTGATTTAGATTACAGCAGAAATGGCAATAAAATCCAGAGTAAAGCAATGTAACAGAGAGAAAACGAATCTAATATCTTCTTCTTCGTTTTTCTAGCAGTACCAGATTAAAGTGATGTTTAACGTCTTTATTACACAGACACTCCCACACCCCGAATAGCCCCCCAAAGTCAAGGATGTTGGCCACTTTTTTGGTATAAATAAGAATGCGGTGTGCTTTCTGTCTTTACTTAATTGAAGACAAATATATAGAAACCAGAAATAGACTGATGCCATTAAAGTTTACCAAAAATATACTTTTTCAGCATAGATTAAATTATAATACACATTTTAGAAACAAAACAACTTTTGCTGTGCTTAGGTTGTTATAATAAAAACCATGCACTGGGTGTCTTAAACAACACATTTATTTATTTATTTTTCCATAGTTCTGGGGACTGAAAATTCAAGACCAGAGTGCTGCCTACCCGTACAATCTTCTCTGGGTTCACACGGGGAGAGTGAGAGCTCTTCTCTTCCTCTTCTTAACAAGGCCATAAATCCTATCAGATTAGTACCCCACCCTTACTATCTCATTTAACCTTAATTACCTCCTAAAAGCCTTGTCTCCAAATACAGTCACATTGGGGATTAAGGAACTAACTTATACGTGGATTTAGGGAGCATAATTCAGTCTATAGCAAAAGTGTAGTAGTTAAAAATGGGACCTCTGGAGTTAATAACCAAGTTCAAATCCACAATCTACCATCTCATATCTGTATGACCTTAACTTCTTTATGACACATTTTTCTCATCTGCAAAATAGGGTAATAATGGTACCAACCTTATAGAATTATTGTGGTTAAACAAATACATATATGCCATTTAGAACTCTGCATTGCCTCATGATAGATTTAACATAAATATTAGCTGGCATTATTATTAGGGTAATTCTCGATCATACAGGATAATATTTTAAAAAATAAATTTGGGTCATCAAATAGATTTTATTATACTGCTGACTAGAAAGTGTTTAAAAAATACTACCTTGTAGAAATGCAGTGAAATTAATATAGCAATGATTGTCGTTTTTCTGTCAGATCAGCAGCATGTGCAAATTTGACATAAATGCAAATTATTGAGTCCCACCCCAGACCCCAGATTAAAGCATCTCTCTGGAGATGAGGCCTGGTAACTGGTGTTTTAACAAGCCCTCCAGGTAATTTTGCTACACACCAATATACGAGAAACACTGCAGAAAAATAAGGTAGCCTTGTAAAGGAGGCAGCCTTCACAGAGAAGCGTTCTTTAGTAAATCCTTGGCAGAGACTCTTGAGTTAGTTATTTGATTTATATATAAAATTAAAATAAAATTTTATAGTCAAAACAGAAATGATAAACTATAAAATAACTGGCACGTAATTTTGTGCCACAGTGGATAACAGAAGAAACATAAGTATAGAAATACAATTAAATGAACTTGCTTAATATAAAGTTTTGTTTCTAGCAATTTAACTGTTAAATCTACTTCAAGGAAAATAATGCAGATTCTGGTATCTCCCTCTCCTTTTCTTTTTTTTTTTTAAAGGAAATGCCACATAAGGAACTATACTTCTACAAGATTTATGCAAGTCATTTATTGTCTAGGCTAATTTCTCATTTAACAGCAGCTTCATTTGACAACACAGTTGTGTAAACATCAAGTTATTCATCAGAAAGCCCTTTTATATCAGTACATCAAGAGGCCTCATTGGTTTTCTCATATTATATAGTGGGGAAAAGCTCTTCACTGTTAATTCCACTTCAATATTTCTTTCTTTCTTTATTGTTCCTACCTAACCTAGGGTCATAGTAGCAAAAGAACATTCTTCCATATGCGGGGTGGTGACCAGAGTGAGTTAAGCAGAGTGGGAAAAATTGAGGGGCAAAAGGAAAAGTGAAGGTAAGTGGAAATCTTGATGTGAATCATCCTCAAACGACATTTTAAATTTCAGGAGAATGATTTATGTGTACGTGATAGAATCTTTTTGCCATAAACGCATGGAACTAGGTTATGCAGTTTCCACTTGTCCAAAGAGGCTGGGCAAAGAGATGCTAAATATAGTGTTACACAGAGAGTGGATATTCAAAAAAGCCTTGGTTATTAATTCAATAAACAGGAGACTAAGACAAACCCTCTTTATCATCAAATTGTCTTCCTCCTCTGATGTCTAAAAGAAATATCTAATTTTATTCCTATAGTATTGCAAAATGTTGTCTAAGTGGTTGAGTTACTGTCTTATTATTATAATACATTTGGTGACTTCGTTATAATGAGGTATTCCACAAGTGTTTATTTAGAATTTTATTTCAAATGGAGCTGAGGTTAGTGGTTTATTGAAAATGTATTAAGACAGTCATTAACTAAAAGTAGATCATGACTTTAAATACATGTGCATTATATTAAGACATTTGCACCAGAATTTTGAAGTTATTTTGTTATGCTAGTGGGCTTATCATACTACCAGTCTAATTCTAAAGTCCAGTGCTTGAAACATTAGTCTGAGTTTTTAAATAAAATTCACTAACCATAATTGTCACATGTAAATCAAAGTGTCTGCTTTAATTAAGAGCTTAGCATGAAAACATTATGTAGGATATTAAATATCACAAGAAAGCAATTTATAGTTGGAGTTGCTCATAGTCTATGAGTTTACAATAGACTCTTTAATTTTAATTAATACTTTCAGTAATACACCAAAGGACATAAAGATAGGTTTTTCAATTTTTAAATATGAGGGAATCTTAAATGTCAAGAACAATCCCTGGTGAAACTCAATTTCCTTTTGAAAATATTACTGTTTAAAACTATTTTTATGACCATTAACTCTTTCATTCCCCCAAACATTTTGTCTCTTAACCTTGCTGATTCTACCCAAATATTGCTATTTTGAAAAATTAAACTACCATTTTATTATATAAGATACTTTTAAGCAAAAGCAATCACTAATTTTATTAAAACTATCAAAATGGGATTTACGTATAGAAAGTGAAAGTATTTTGAGAAAAGGTCTAATAATCCCATTTAATTATCAATAGTAATTTTCAGAACACTTTAAGTCACAATAATTTACATCAGGAAAACTTCGATTATACTACTCAAATTGAATTTTTAGAAAATAAATCCCTTATCCTCACAATAATTTCCCATGGAGGCTTTACTAATTGACATACAATTTTTAAATATGCATTATATATTCAATATTGTATATTTGATGTTGCTGCTGATTTTACTTTTTGAGTTCCCAGTCATATTTTAAAGAAGCAGTAGCAAAGTGATTATCCAAGCAGTTCTGGGTTCAGACTGCCTGGGGTTGAATCTTGGTTTTCCCAATGAATTAGCTACAATGGAATACAAGCAATTTCTTTAGTTTCCTTGTCTGTAAAATGAGGGCATATTAGTTATCTATTGCTATATAACAAGTTACCAGAAATGAACAAGTTACCAAAACAAACACATTTATTATCTCAGTTTTCAAAGGCTAGTAGTAGCTAGCTCTTTTGCTCAGGGTTCTATTGAGCTGAAATCAAGTTATTGGTCAGCCTCTATTCTCTTCTGGAGCTCAGATTTCTCTTTGAGGCCTATTTAAGTTGTGGGCAAAATTTAGTTTTGGGGGATTGTTGGACTGAAACCCTCAGTTTCTAGACTGCCTCTCTCCACATGCATTACACAGCAGCTAGTTGCTTCAAGGCCAGCAGAAGAGCATTTCTTCTACTTCCAGCATCTTCTCTCAGAGACAACCTGGGTCCTCTTTAAAGGGTTCACCTGAAAAAGTTTGGACCATCCAAGATATTATTCCTTTTGACTAAGTCACAGTCAAATGATTAGGGACTTTAATTACATCTTGAAAATTCTTTCACCTTTGCTGTATTCTATTGGCTAAAAGCAAGTCATAGATTCTACCTGTACTCAGTAAGAAGGGATAACACAAAATATGGATGCTAGAAAGCAGAAATCACAGGGGACATCTGATAATTCTACCTACCACAATGGAATAATAACAATACATGCCTGTTTGGGTTTTGTAAAAGCTTATTTGTATAAAGCTTGTAGAATAGTGCATGGTACATAATAAATATTATTTATTACATCTTAAGTTTGATAGTCATTTTTTGCAGAAGCTTTGAGTCACCTAAATGGTGGTGTTATTGGGAGAAAATATAAGCTGACATAGAAATTATATGTTGTAAGAGTCTCTGGTGTTCAACTTACTCTATTTATATCTTGATGGAAAGTGTGTTCTGTTAGCTTGCATGTAGAAGCAATGGACCAAGTGCCAAATTTCGATAGCCCTGGTCTTGTATTCTATACTGTTCTATGGTCTCTCATATTTCAAACATTATAAATAATTTTTCCTACAGGCTATTGAGATATGAAGTGAGAGATGAAGAGTGGTAGGTAGGTTATAATATGGATTATTCTGTATCCTTCATATCTGTATTTTCCACATTGTTTTTATGTAAGGTCCAGAAATTCTTTCAAAGCAAATAACTGCTGATCATATGAATACTAAAGTGTTTTATTAACTAAAGTAAGTATACTAAAACAACAATTCTGATTATCTTACTCTTTCCCCTACACAGTCCCCAGAAAAAAAAAACTTCTGATCATCCACACAAATGAGTCATTTAAACTGGCATGGAATAGGCTATAATTTTTTGCTTTTTGATTTTCTTTCGCTTGCCTCAGACTGAGGTGAGATGGAGGTAAAGGGGAACTAAGTATCATATTCAGCTGTTGTATGTATTCAGTGTAAATAATATTTTTAAAACTTCCCTGAATATGCATGAATATTTCCTTTCACTTAATCCAGCTGTCCCCTTCAATCCCTAGAGAACTCCGAGGGAGATAGGAGTACACTAAAACACAGTCCCTATTATTTTTTAATAACAATCACCAAAAGAATTTCACAGTTTTTTTCTCATTAACTTTCCCAAAACCCCAGTGGAAAAAGTTAATTCTTGAAAACAAATTGCAGGAAGTTCAATGATTTCAAAATGTAATTACAGAGAGAATACTTTTTTTGTTGTTTTAATAAGTCATTGACATTTGAGCTTAATTTATGAAATGTTTTATGGGAACTCAAGAGTAATCTCACAGAAATACGCAACACTAAAACAACTCATTGTGTACTTCCTCTGACATATAAGTACCTTGGTAGTCGCCTTCTACCTTTCCCACAAGCTTCCTCTCCTACTCTTTACTCAGGAATAACTCAACCTGTTTGCATATGCTGCCAAAGCCACTGGTCAACTTCATATTCCAGTCAATGTTATTAATAAGTTCAGTTTTCAAATTGAAAAACCGGCAAACATGTTGATAGAAATGAGAGAGAAATTGTTTTGTTGATTGACTACTTTATTTTTCTTTTTTTGTGGCCTTTTGTTCTATTAAATTTTATTTCCACTTTTTAAAATCATTCTAGTTTTTTTCATTATATAGTATCTACTAAAGGTTTGGTTATTATTTATTGATCATATAATTTTAATATTGTTTTCTTGGTTTCTCTGGGCGTAGGAAAAATTTTTTTTATCAATATTTTTTATTTTGATATTGTGGGGTACAGTTAAGGGCTAGGTATAAAAATATGCTTCATTCAGGCCCCCTTGTTGATAACAGGTGTCTCCCCATCCCCAGACAGATATTTACTACCATTAGTCCCATCCCCCCCCAACATAGTTTCCCACCACTGTCAGTCATTTTCTTATGGTAGTGCATTGGATGATCAAGGTCCACTATATGAGTGAGAATATGTGATACTCAGATCTTTGTTTCTGTGAGAGGTCACTCAGTATTATAGACTCTAGCTCCGTCCAAGTTGCTGCGAAATTCATGATTTTGTTCTTTTATATGGCTGCATAGTATTCCATAGTATATATGTACCACATTTTTAAAATCCAGTCCTCTTTTGATGGACAGTGTGGTTGGTTCCAGGTTCTTGCTATTGTGAACAATGCTGCAATAAACATTCGCGTGCAAGTATCTATTTTATAGAGTGATTTGAGTTCTTCAGGGTATATTCCCAGTAGGGGGATTGCAGGGTCATGTGGGAGGTTGATGTTTAGAGCTTTTAGGAATTGCCACACTGCTTTCCACAGAGGTTGCACTAGTTTACACTCCACCAACAGTATAGGAGTGTTCCCTTTTCGCCACACCCTCTCCAACAACTATTATTTTCTGAGTTATTGATAATTGCCATTCTGACTGGAGTTAGGTGGTATCTCAGTGTGGTTTTGATTTGCATCTCACTGATGATTAGTGAGGTTGAGCATTTCTTCATGTGTCTGTTGGCTGCTAGGATGTCTTCTTTTGTGAAGTGTCTGTTCATATCTTTTGCCCATTTTATAATGGAGTTGTTTGTTTTTTTTCTTTTCAGCGCATTTGAGCTCTTTGTAGATCCAAGATGTTAAACCTTTGTCAGATCTGGAGTTGGCAAATACTTTTTCCCAGTCTGTAGGCTGTCTTCCTGCTCTCTTGATGGTTTCTTTGGCTTTGCAGAAGCTTGTCAGTTTAATGAGGTCCCACTTGTCTATCTTATCCCTTATGGTCCATGGGTTTCGGATTTTGTTCAGGACTTGGATGCCAGTTCCAATTTCCATGAGGGTGTGTCCTTCATTTTCTAAGGTTCTTATGGTTTGAGGTTTTACATTTAGGTTGCTGATCCATTTGGAGCTTATTTTTGTGTATGGGGATAGATAGGGGTCCTGTTTTAATCTTCTGTATGTGATCAGCCAGTTTTCCCAGCACCATTTACTGAATAGGTTCTCCTTTCCCCAGTGATAGGTGGTGGAGGCTTTGTCGAAGATGAATTGGTTGAGAAATTGAGGTTTTGCTTCTGGGATCTCAATCTATTCCATTGATTTATATGCCTGTTCCTATACCAATACCAAGCTGTTTTGATTATTGTAGCTTTATAGTAAAGTTTGAAGACTGGTAATGTGATACCACCTGCTTTTTTTTTTTTTTTTCTTTTCTGAGGATTGTTCTGGCTATTCTTGGTCATTTGTGTTTCCATATGAATTCCTGTGTTGTTTTTTCTAGGTCTGAAAAGAATGTTGCTGGTAATTTGATGGGTATTGCATTGCCTTAGGTAAGATGGACATCTTCACAGTGTTGATTCTTCCAATCCATGAGCATGGAATATTTTTCCACTTGTTTGTGTCATCTTTGATTTCTTTGAGCAGAGTTTTGTAGTTTTCATTGTAAAGGTCTTTCACATCTCTGGTTAGGAAGATGCCAAGGTATTTCTTTTTTTCTGTGTGGCTATTTTGAATGGAATTGTGCTTCTTATTTCGGTTTCTGTTTGTTTATTATTTGTGTAAAGAAATGCAATTGTCTTTTGCACATTTATTTCATATCCTGAGACTTTGCCGAAGGCCTTTATCAGTGTAAGGAGGTTTTTGACAGATTCTCTTGGGTTTTCAAGGTACACGATCATGTCATCTGCAAAGAGAGATAATTTGACTTCCTCTTTTCCTATTTGGATACCCCTGACTGCCTTCTTTCTCTAATTGCTCTAGCCAGGACTTCCAATACTATATTGAACAGGAGGGGTGAGAGTGGGCATCCTTGTCTTGTTCCAGTTTTCAGGGGAAATGGTTCCAATTTTTGTCCGTTTAGGAGTATGCTGGCTGTGGGTTTCTCGTAGATGGCTTTTACTACTTTGAGGTATGTTCCCCGTATGCCTAGATGTTCAAGGGTTTTTATCAAGAAGGGGTGCTGGATTTTATCAAAAGCTTTTTCTGCATGTAATGATATAATCATGTGGTTTTTGTTTTGACATCTGTTGATGCATTTAATTACATTTATTGTTTTACGAATCTTGAACCAGCCTTGCATCCCAGGAATGAAACCTACTTGGTCATGTTGGATGATTTTTGAGTTGTGTTGTTGAATCCAGTTTGCTAGGATCTTGTTGAGAATTTTAGCGTCTATGTTCATCAAAGATATTGGTCTGTAGTTCTCTTTTTTTGTTGGATCTTTACCTGGCTTGGGTATCAATGTGATGTTAGCTTCATAAAATGATTTGGGGAGGGTTCCATCTTTCTCAATTGCCTGAAATAGCTCCAGTACGATTGGAATCAGTTCCTCCTTAAATGTCTTATAGAATTCTGCTGGAAAGCCATCTAGTCCAGGGCTTTTTTTTGTAGGTAGTTTTCTTATTACATAGTCAATTTCCTAGATTGTTATTGGTCTATTTAGAGTCTCAATATCTTCTTGTTTCAACCTGGGTAGGTTGTGTGATGACAGAAAATCCTCCATTTCATTGAGGTTTTCAAGTTTGTTTCCGTACAAGTGTACATAGTAGTCTCTGATGATCTTTTGTATTTCTTCAGGGTCAGATGTGACTTCATCTTTTGTGTTTCTGATTGTGCTTATTTGGGTTTTTTCTTTCTTTTTCTTGGTCAGTCTAGCTAGGGGACCATCGATCTTGTTTATCCTTTCAAAGAACCACCTTTTTGTTTCATTGACTTTTTGTATTGTCTTTCTGTCTTCTATGTCCTGGATTTGGGCTTTTATTTTGGTGATCTGGATTCTTCTGCTGAAATTAGGGTTTTTGAGTTCTTGCTTTTCCAGTTTCCTTAGGTGGCTTGTTAGGCTATTAATTTGTGCTCCTTCCATT
>NW_007087824.1:59205-80921 GCF_000164805.1 Carlito syrichta
CATGCGGTGATGAGTAGAATGTGTATTCTCTGGTCTTTGGATGGAGTGTTCTGTAGGTATCAATTAAGTCCATTTGGTCCAGAGTCACATTGAGGTTCTGGATCTCATTGCTGATTTTTTGTCCCTATGATCTGTCTAAGGTTGTGAGTGGGGTATTAAATTCCCCAGTTATGATGGTGTTAGAGTCAATATCTTTCTTTAGTTTCCTAGGAGTTGCTTTATTAAAGTTGGTGTACCTATGTTAGGTGCATATATGTTTAGGACAGATATTTCTTGTTGATGTAGTGAACCTTTTATCATTATGCAGTGATCCTCTGTATCTTTTTAAATTTTTGATAGCTTAAATGGTATTTTGTCTGAAATTAGGATCATGGCTTCTCCTTTCTTTTGTTTTCCATTCGCTTGAAAATTTGTTTCCCATCCTCTTACTTTGAGTCTATGCATGTCCTTTCTAATAAGATGGGTCTCTTGAAGGCAGTATATTGTTGCCTGGTGATATTTTGTCCATTTTGCCATTCTATGTCTTTTCAGTGGTGCATTTAGTCCATTCACGTTCAGGCTAATTATTGAAATATGAGAGTTCGTCCCTATCATAGAGTTTTTATAGAGTTGTTCCTCCACTTTGTTTATTGTCTTTCGTTTGTTTTGGGGGTTGGTTCATGTGTATTTTATTCTTTTTCCTGTACTCTTGTGAAGAACATTGTTCTTTTTCCCCCTTTTCTTCTGTGCTTAGTACTTTCTTAAGTGTTTCATGTAGAGGTGGTTTGGTGGCAGCGTAAGTTCTTAGGGATTGGATATCTGGGAAAGATTTTAATTCTCCCTCGCTGATGAAGCTTAATCTGGATGGGTAGGTTATTCTTGGTTGAAATTGTTTATCTCTTAGGACTCTGAAGATAGGGCTCCAAGCTCTCCTAGCCTGCAGGGTTTCTGTAGATAAATCTGCTGCTATTCTAATTGGTTTTCCCTGGTAGGTGATCTAGCCTTTTTCTTTTGCTGCCTTTAGGATTTTTTCTTTTATGCCTACTTTGTTTAGGCAAATTATTATGTGTCTAGGAATTGGTTTTCTCATTTTTTGTCTTGCAGGGGTTCTCTGAATCTCTTGTGTTTGAGTTTTTGCATCATTGATTAGATAAGGGAGGTTTTCTTGAATGATCTCATGGAAGGTTTGTTCCAGTGTGGTCTCTGTCTCTCTTTCTGCCTCAGGAAGTCCAATTACTCTTAGGTTCTGTCTTTTGAAGTAATCACTCTTCTCTTTCAGGTTTTTTTCTGTCTTTTTGAGCTTGTTTTCTGTGTTTTTGAGAGTTTGGGTTAGTTCTATATTTTGGTCCTCAAGCTCTGAGATTCTCTCTTCTGCTTGAGTAATTCTACTTTCCATGCTTATCAGTTTGTTATTTATTTCATTCACAGTATTCTTTATTACTGTTATCTCAGATATCAGCTCCTTTCTAGTTTCTTCTTGAGTCTCCTCAATTCTTTTTAATCTCTCCGTTAATGTCTTGATATCTAGGTTTGTAGTTTGAGACCAGTCATTCTGGGGGCTCTTCATTGTTTGCATTCCAAAGTCAGTTTTCTCTGTGTCTACCCTCCCAGGAGTCTGGGAGAGACCCATATTCTTCTTTTGGTTTTTCTTCATTTGTGTAGATTTTTCTCTCATCCCTTAGTGGATAAAGTCTCTTGAGCTCTAATCTCCAGTCTCTCCCCTCTGTTTTTGTTGCAGGCAGCTAGCCTGCTGCCTGGGAGATCTGTGACACTGGTCTCTGTTCAGTGTAGGGGGGGGGCTTTGTCTCCTGTTTAACATCACCCTGGGAACCGAGGTGGAGGCTCTGATAGGTGGGTGGGGCAATGCAATGCAAATATGCCTTGAAAATGGTGGAGGTGGTGATTTTACTTTCACTTTTAGGGATGCTTGTGTGGGTCACTAGGCGGGACCAGCTGCACAGCTGGGCGCTGGATCCGGGGTGCCACTAACAGGCTGGGGTGGAGGTGAGGGTCAGGCATTCCCTCCTCTGGAACTGGAAGCCTCTGGTCAGCACCTTACACCAGCTTGGGGTTCTGCTCCTTTACACAGGCTTGCGATCACACACTGAGTGCCACAGCCAGGGTGGGCCCGCTGCTTCAGATCTCCAAACCTCCAGAGGGCAGGTGGTGGCTCTGGGTCCCTCACAGGGCACTTCAGCCAGAAATGGGACCGGTATCTCTGAGGGGCAGATGCCCAGAGCCTCCCTGGGTGACTGGCAGCTTGGTGCTGGGTGCTGGTCATGACAAATATAGCCAGGGAGGGAGCTGGGATTCGGGATTCCAGATTCCCCAGCCAGCCGGAATCACATATAGTGGAGCAGCTGTGTTCAGGCCACAATATCTGGCCCTGCGTGGGACCAAAGGTCCCCAGACCTCGTACCAGTGCGGCTGGTGGTGGGCAGGGGGTTGCAGGAAGAAAAGTAAGAGTCTTTTTGGGAACTCACATTCAGAGAGTCTCACGGATCCATCTATGCTGTCGCCATCTTCATGTGTATCTCCAGGAAAAATTTTAAAAAGAAAACATTTGTTGTTACAAACATGCACACATTCATGTACACATAGCTGCATGATTTTATGTATATGTTTGGGGGGGGGTGTATGTGTGTGTGTGTAACCATCTATGTAGTATGTTTTCAGGGTTTTTGAGGCCATTCTATTTTATATTTACAACTTCCTATCCATTTTCTTATATGTAAAATTGCATTTTCAGAGTCTCCGTTTTTTAGTTTAAAATTTGATGCCAAAAAAGGCAGGTTTAGGATGAGAATTGTAGTTTGATATTTGTTTGACAGGCAGATAATCTCTCTCTAAAATACTTAGGGAGTTTCACATACACACACACCCCCCCCACACACACACAATTTGAAAACAGACCTTACATGCTTACATTAAGTGAATGACAAAATTATGGCAACATTTCCACTGAATTTAAAAAAAACCATGGAACTGGATTGTAAAGTCCAAGAGATAGAACCTATGGTATGACACCAGTAAGTCTCTTCCTACTTTAAAATATTTTGAAATTCCATAAGCTTCTCTTACTCTTTAGAATTTTTGTTCGGATAAACCAGAAGAAAAGGCAAGTAGCCATTTTTTCACTTCATGGCCACTTGTTTAAGACAGCTGGTGGACTCTTCCTCTCTTTACACATCTTATCAACCTTCTCTTCCGATACCATAGAGAGACAGCCTGAAAAAAATAAAACAACAACAAAATCATATTGCTGAACTTAGTGAAGAGTAGATCAAAACTGGCACAGCTTAACAGGAATCATCGCTCCTGTGGTGCAAGGTAGGCTTGAAAGAAAAAGGAAAAGTTGTTAAATGCAAAAGCATTCTGAGAATTGAATTTATTCATGGCTTCTTTCTTTGACCCTAGTTTTTCATGACTCTAGAAAACAGTAATAAATGAAAGTCCATTTTAATTCATCATAGATGCCACAGGAAAAGGTTTTTGGACACACGGTATTATTGGTTGAATCAATATTTTTCCAAGTATTCATGTTCTAAATAACTACCATAGATGTCAGATATAATGCACACAAATAAATAAATTACAGGATTCTATGCTCAACTGACTAAAAAAGGTAAGGTTAATTTTTGAAAAGCAATTTTTTCTTAACAAGATTTCTTATCATTTCTATTATGTCAACATGTATTGTAAGCAGGATTGGAAGGACAGCAAACTGCTTAGTTTGAAGCATTTACCAAAAAAGTTTACCATGAACCACATCCCCTTCCACCCTGGACATCTTGTGGGATTAGATTATTCCCAACAAGGATACGATTATTAGAAACTACAGGTGTCACCTACCCTTAATCTACACATTGGAAAAGCTATACAAGTTAAACTCCTTAAAAACAAAGAATTTTTTACAGGAATAAATGAAATAAAACAGGCAAGATTTTGGTAAATGAGTCAGACTTGGGAAGAAACAACTTTCTTTTGTGGACTGCATAGTATCTCTTTAAAGTAGTTAACTTTTCTCTCACTAGACACCAGACAATCCTGTCCCAACAGACATCTCAGTCTTCTCTGTTTTCCAATCTAAACTTGAGAGAAGTCAGTATGTGTAGCTTGGCTGATAAGTGTCCTCCACACTGATCTCTTCCCACCTTGCCAGTTCATGTTTGTCTGACATCTGGATTGGGCCACCCTTGGCACAAGGGCCTGTCTATGATCCAGTTAGAGCACACCATGGCCTATAGGTTTTCCAGACCTAAGAGCTACTGGAAAAGAAAATAGAGCATGATGAAAACCCTGACTGAATATTTCATACTTATGGAATAAAATTACAAAATTAAGGTTAAAAAATAGACATCATTCTGAAAATACAAAAAGAGAAGTAAATATATGAAAATAATCTTCTGAAATAGGCACAAAGCAATTGTAAAAAAATATTTGGGCCAGGCATGGAGTTTCATACCTGTAATCTCAGCGACTTGGGAGGTTGAGAGGAGAGGATCACTTGAGCCTAAAAGTTTGAGGCTGTAGTGAGCTCTGATAACACTACTACACTCCAGCCTGGGCAACAGAGTGTGACCCAATATCTAAAATAAGAATAATAATAATTATTATTATTATAGTATAATTACCTTTATTATTGTTATTGACAATATCTATAGAATTCCAGAGGACAAAACTTGTGGGGAAAAGAAAAAAAAAGCAAAATAAATAAAATAGGGGAAAAGGAGGATGAGATAAAAAGAGATTGTGCCAAGGAATAAAAATATATGTATTTAAAACCTAAGTCACAATAACATTTTAAAGAGTATATCTGAGTGAGAAGAAACTCATGAATTGGGGAACATCAAAATGAAATTTTTAATGTCCTAGGAGGATATTATCAGGGACAAATATTTTCAGAGTAAATATGGAAGCAAAATAAATCAATTATTTGGTTACAATCATAGTCGCCTTATTTGGTCTATCCCATTGGAAAGTCCCTACTTATATAATTATAAGCTTGTTGGCTACTTCTGATAAGTTGAGCTTAAGTTCCGTTTTTCTTTAATATAGACAGCTACAATAAACAGCTTAAGTTAAATTTCACTTATGTTTGCAAATCCAGCAAAGTTGGAGTCTCTTACGAGACCCAGCACGTTTTGTTTGCTCATATCCTTCAGGCCTGTTCTCCATTTTAATGTACTTTAACACATACAGTAACAGAATTCAAAAATATGTTGCAGGGAATGAAAAATAATACAATAGAAATTTAAACATTGAATGTGAAAGTCAAACTACAAAATGATGAAAATAGACAAAGATGGTATTTATATAAAGTAGAAAACATTGGCTCAAGCCCAAGTCCTTCCTAATCTTCTACTATGCCCTCTGGGATTCATGCTCCGTCATCAGCATCTTCCCTATGTTCAGTCCTAACCGAAATGTTCCCTGAGGGTGAAACTCTACAACCCTTCCATGTCAAACTGCTTTTTATTTTACACACCGTGAATCTTAGTTCATGGAGATAGTCCAAGGTTCTCTTTGTTCTCCTTTGCTGTTTCCAAACCATTTTTGGTCTTCTTTCACACAAAAAAGTCAGGCTCTGAGACTCTGCCATTTGCCACCCTCACTGTGTGTCATCATTTATGAGTATTTTTTGCACAAGGAACAGTGCCTTCCTCTCTACCTGTGCTTTCCACAATTATTTCTGATGGTATGGTATTAACACTCATTTGGATACTTCCTTCTGGCCTTTTAATTCTTTGACCATTCAACCTCCAGTGATCATTTCTTTTTTCTCACATTGGTAAACCCCATGGTCATACCCTTGATTTTGTTAAAGTGACAATTGGTCCACATCCAAATAACAAGTATCCCTTTTTCTGATGATCACCTCTAATTCTTTCAGTTCACCTAATTCATTAACCTAACTGCGTTGTCAACATTAGCCATACTTTTTTCTCATCATTCTGTTCCAATCTTGTCTAAGATTCCAGAGCTTTTGATTCTTCATCTGCCCAAACTTTGTCTCCTCTACTATGTATCCCTTTCTACAGATAAACAACCAAGAAGCATTTTTAAAATTATTTCCTCATCCCTCGTTGTCAATTCATCAGCAAGCCTGTCAGTTCTATCTTTAAAATATGTCCCAAATCCACCCACTGCCCTCTCTCTGCCTAAATCACCCTGGTTCAAGCCACCATTATCTTCCGCCTGAGGCACTGCATGAGATATTTAACTGGATTTTCTGCTTCTACCCTTATCTTTTATATTTGTCATTATTTGTGACATAGTCACAAGGGCAAATATTGGAAAAACATAGAGCGAATGGTATCTTTCCACGTTATAAAACCCTTCGATCCTACCTCTTTGATTTCAGCTCCTATCACATTTCACCAATTTCACTAAGCTTCAGTCATTCCGACTGTTTTTCATTTACTTGAACAGTCCACAGTCCCCACGCCTCCACTCAGACATTACCTTCTCAGAGAGGTGCTCTCTATTTAAAATCAACCCACCTCCCTCCTTCTCCCACCAGTACTTTCTACAGATGTGGGACCTCAAATGCCCAGAATTTATTTATAAAAAATTTTGTATCTATTCTTATATGTTTAAACTTCAATCACTTTCAAAGTACTCTCTGTTGATGCAATACACCTATCGACACACTTTGTTCACTGCTCAAAACAGTTTTTGAACTCATCAGTTTTGACACCCTTTAGTCCTTCTGCCATTTTTGGTTTCACATCTTTCACGTCAGCAAAATGCTTCTCTTTGAGGGTTTTTCTCATCCAGTAAAACAAAAATTGCTTGGGTGAGGTCAAGTGAATGGGAGAGTGGGGCACAGGGGTCATGCCGCTTTGGCCAAAAACTAGTGAACACTCAGTGCCATGTGGGCAAATGCACTTAAAAATCACACATCATGAAATGGTCAAATGCCTTGAAAGAATCACCAAAAAAAGAAAAAAAGAAAATTCACTGAAGTCAAACACAGCCTCTCACAGCAATGCCAGCTGGTACAGTGATGTTGATGGGTTCCTAGAACACTTGCCTAGCAGGGAAAGCCTGTACTACAAGGGATCTGCCCTCCAAAAACTAATTCTGTTTTTTTGCCACCCCCCCATTTTAACTTACTCTATTTTATTTGTTGTTGTTTTTACTTGTATAGTGTCCATCTCTCCTGTAAAAATGTAAGATGTACAAAAGCAAGGATCTTTCTGTCTCGTTCACAGTGGTATCTCTAACATCTGGGATAGTAGCTAGTACCAGTGACTACCACTTAGAAATACGACTAGGAAAGTTAGAATAGAAACTGTAAGTAAATATACAGTTAATAAAACCTTCCAGAGTTGAAAACTATTTTGAGTATTCAGATGTAAAGTACACAATATATTAAGAAAAAAAATCTTTCAGATGGTCAAAACAAATTTTTGGAAAAGGTTGCCAACAAATAATAAAGCCAAGCTTTTCTTGAACTTTTTAACAGTAACAACAGGAGCCTAACAGCAGTGGGACTCTATCTACAGACCATGGATGAGACGGTTGTGATTATAAGGCACTTATAATGAGCTTAATTTTCTTTCGTGCACCAAGGCTACTAAAAGATATTCTCAGACGTGTAATGGTTCTTTCACAAATATGTACCACCGACCTTCTTTACATGACAAGTGAAATAATAGAAAGGATACATAAAAAATCAGGACCCATGAATAAACAGAATTCTTTATTTGTTACATGTTTAAATTCAGGAGCCCTCTTGAACTACATGTTGTTAGGTACATTTTATAGCTTCACAAAACATGTCTCAGAGCACTTTTATCAGCAGTTTATATTTTCCTGCAACCTCTTTTTCCAACCAGAAATTAAGTTTCTCATTATGCAGACTTTATGTTTCAAATGCAATGTCCTCCCAACCATGATAATCAATTTAAACAATAATTGGTTTCATTTAGTTCCAAACTTGAATTATTTTTGATTTGCAACACTGTACTGGAAGAATAAAATCTTTCTCTCTCTCTCTCTTTTAACTCCACATAACAAGAAATTCACAGAGCTCTGTAATAGCAATTTTCATTACCTAAAAACTTAAGTAGTAATTTTCATTATCTTTGAATGACCTCAAACACTAAAATTATTTTCTTTTTAACTCAAGAAAACTAACAAGTCACTCTGTTGCAGATGCTATCTGTTATCAATCAGCCTTTTTGTCAATTGCAAGGAAATTCACCAAATTATTAGCCTTGCTGCAGAATGACAAGATTATTTATCGTTACCTCTTTATACATTTCTGAATTTTTGTAGTATTCTATGACTATCATTGCATTTGTGGTCAGTTGAAAGGCCTTATAAGTGTTTTCATTTTGCACATACTATTTAATCATAATTAGATTTTAAAAACTGCAAAACAAGAAACTTGAGAGGAAAAGGACAAAAGTGTTAATAGTAGTCATCTCTAGTTGTATAAAGAAGTATTTTTTTCTTTGTTTTATTCTAGCTTTCACCTTTTTACATTTGTTTTCTTAATGAACATGTGTTAACCTTACCATAGGAATGAATAACCTTTGATTTTAAAATTTAAGTATTGCTGGAAAAGTTAGTGTAACAGTCTGCAATCAGCTGCTCTCTATCCCAGGTTGAATGAAGAAATTCAGAGTGGGATTATAAGGATGGAGGTGGGAGAGCAGAGAGGAAGATAACTAGAAAAAAGAGAATGACATTCAGCCACAAGAAGTTTCTATAAAGTAGGGAAGGGAATAACAAATGAATTTGATAAGTATTTGTATATTTACCATAATCTCATCCCCCAGAGATAATTATTTGCATACTTTTAAACACAATTGAACTATTTACCTACTTTAAAAAATGTGTAACAAACAAGAATGAACTTGAATAGTTATCTACTTTTCAATTTTGCTTAAAGCTGACTTGATTTTGTGTAAGCCAAAAAATATGAGCTGCAACCACTGTCAGACTGATATTTTTGACAATATTAAAGATAGATTTTACAATATTCCATTTATTCATTAATTCTTCAGATGTCTAACACCTACCAATGTGCACTTGAGTTCACCAATTAAACAAGAGAGATGCATATTTTAAAAACCAGTATGAGTGTGTGAATAGGGAATGAATAATAAAAGGTAAGCAAATATTGTTCACAATAGCAAGAACCTGGAAGCAACCATGCTGCCCATCAAAAGAGGACTGGATTAAAAAAATGTGGTACATATACACGATGGAATACTACACAGCCACAAAAAGGAACAAAATCATGAATTTTGCAGCAACCTGAATGGAACTAGAGTCTATAATACTGAGTGACTTCTCACAGAAACAAAGATCCGAGCATCACATGTTCTCACTCATATAATGGACCTTGAACATCCAATGTAATACTATAAGAAAATGACTGATGGTACTGGGAAACTGTGGCGGGGGAGGGAGGTGGGATTAATGGTAGCAAATATCTGTCTGGAGACGGGGAAACACCTCTTATCAACAGGATGCCTGAATGAGACGTATTTGTATACCTAACCCTTAACTGTACCCCACAAAACCATAATAAAAAATATTGATTATTGATTTTAAAAAAAGGTAAGCAAATAATGAAAATGATTTTATATATTGATAATTTCTGTGACAAAATAAAGCAGGTTAATATAATAGAGGCAAAATGGAGGATATTGGATTTTGACAGGAGCCATCTATGTAACACCTGAATTAAATATCTAAAAATGTGGATTTATTGAGAATTTGTTATGTCCAATGCACTGTCGTAGGTGAAATAAAGAATGTTAAGAGAAAGTTACTGCTCTTTGGGGGCCCACAATCTACTGGATTCACAGAGCATCTATTTTTCCATATAGTGGTTCTTAAAGTGTGTTGCCCAGAGCAGCATCAGAATTACCTGAAGCTTGTTAGAAATGCACATTCTTGGGCCTTTCCCTAGTACTACTGAATCAGAAATCTCAAGGGTGGCCCAGCAGTCTGGTTTGCAACAAACTTCTAAGTGATTATGATGCACACTAAAGTTTGAAAACCACTGCCTTCCTCCCTTCTCAGCTGAATCTGTTAATTAGGACCAATTTTCTCACTCCATCTAACTTTAAATTACTTACATTTGAAACATGTTCTCTCTTCTTCTTCCTTACCTAGGACTTCTCGGAAAGTCATGGATAGTGCATATTGGCTCAAATGGTCTAAAAAAGCATACAGTCTCCTCTCAATCTATTGGGAAGAGCACAGATTGCCTTTCACAAATAACTCTGCAAAGTGACTGATAACCATGCTGCAAGAGAGGCCGTGCAGGAGAGGCAGGCAGCTCCACTTAGTCTCAGCACACTGGCTGCTCAAAGAAAAAAGAATCATTTCTTATAAAGTTCCCAAGCAAAAAGAGAATTCTTTTTGTTCCTGAGAAAAAGCATAGCTCTTTCTATGATATAGATGAATTGATCTCAAGACAAATAGTTCATTTTTGTAGTGTGTTAGCTCTTACTGAATAGCTGTGGGAAGGAAAAATAAAATAGAATATGTTTATGACCACAAGCAGCTATGCCAGAAAAATTACTAAAATCTTGGCACAGCAAACTCTTATAATCCATATTTATTATATAACTTACACTTCATCTAAAAAGATGTCTACATTTGTTATGGTTGAGCAAGTTGTAAAGCCACTAGTTTCTTCAATTGTAGAAATTCTCTTTACAACCACTAGGTTGTCAGTAGTGCTACCATCAATACTCTAGTTCATAAATGAAGAGTATATGGTCTGTAGTTCTCCTCAGCGATAGGTCTATTTTTCAGGAGACACAGGAGATCATTCTCTCAGGTACAGGGCCTAATACAACTTACCTTATCACAAAGAAAAAGAAAATTCAAATTAAATATACTGCTCAGTGACGAAAATCAGGACCAATGTCAAGATTTTCTTGATGTAGGTTTTTAGATCCAAGAAGATATTTAAACTAAAAGGACTATAAACTATGAAACTCTAGGATATCGTTTTTTCAAATATAACCACTTTTGCTGAATTTGCAAACCAAACAGCCACTTGTTACTTGAAATAATACTTTAAAAATTATCTATAAGTTAACCTCAGCATCATTCTGGATTGTTATTCTATTATTTGCAACATCCATATTATTTTGAGATTTTGTATTTTATTTCAGTTCTGAATATTATACCTGTTGTGCTTCCAAGCAGTCTCGAAGAGAACACTTAACCAGAATTATCACCGTCTGTTCAACTGATAGGCTTGTCATGGGCTTGTTATTACCCTTGGTGAGCTCTGTTCTTTCATGTCGAAAACGTGTTTGTGCTGAAGCCAAACTAATTATGCAATTTCAATCCCAAACTGTCCCAAATTTCTGGTAAATTAGAGTGTAGAGCAGGTACAAATTTTATTCATTCACTCACAGATGAAGAATGCTCTGCTAATACTATATAAAATCCAACTTAAAAAATACATATTCAATAAAAAAAAATACAGATAATGAAAGTCCTTTGACCAATAAATATATGTATAGTATACAAACCACTTCAATCCTTATGGGAAACACATTTGTAAAAGAATGCATTGGTATACATAGCAATTTGGGACAAATTAAAAATTAATATAATTCCATATTTTATAACACCTATTGAAATATCTTGATTCTCTAAAAAAATGTGTCTAAAAGTGGAACCTAGTATAGTAAATCCAAAATTATATAAAGTGTAATTTCAACAACCAAAAATAATTGTCAATGGTACCTACATAAATTATAAAAAAGGAAATAAAATTAAAGCATGAGTGAGGAGCTAATCATTTAAATAGGTATTTTGTAAAAAAAAAAAAAAAAAAAAAGCAAATAAAAAACCTGTATTGGAAAAAAGGAAGGTCATTGTTAAGTTAGAAACATTATGCATTCATGATTTTAGAAAGACATTGTTTTGCACCTCTCTCACTAATAAACCCTGTCACAGCATCATATTGCTTACCAACAGTATAACTGAGACCGTCTTATGTGTATCCTTAACACCATGAGAGAGAACAAGGACAGAAGCTGATACTGTGTCTCATAGCAAAGAAGATTCAAGGTGGCCTAAACTACCTGGAGAAAAGGCAAGAATCTTTTCACGGGGGTCAAAGATATTGCTGAAAGGGCAAAGGAGCCATGTCAAACTGGTAAGTGCTCAGCCTCCATGAAACTCATAAATGGAACACGTTGAATATGAAAATTCAAGAATTTAAAACAAGAAAATAAGTGTAAAACATCTATGCAGTTATTTATAATGCAAAAGAATGGCAACTCTGATAATATAAATTTATATTTATTGATTTTTAAAAGTATGAGTTTTTTGGTATTCTGTTTCCACTATTAAGTATATTTTCATTCATCAAGTAGAAAGCTTTCTCTATCAATTGAATACATAAATGATAACAGGAAGCCATATACCAAATACTCCTGAGAAAGGTAGAAATTGTACCAAGAATGTGTCATTGTACACACAAAGACCAAATAAAAAGAGGAATAGGTGATGTGCTCCAAAATTATGGCTTATACAAATGTTCTAAAAAGGAGAAGTAATTATGTAGACTCGACCTTTTGTCTCCAGGCCATCTTACTGATAATGACATATTAATAGGTAAAGAATTAGTTATCAATTATATTAACAATTCAGATTAATAGAAGAGAAGACAGTGGGTATGTAATACTGGCTAAGTAAAACTTCTCAAAACAATTTTGGGAAAGGGAACAGGATCTACAAAGCTGAAGTCTAATAAAAATGTTTGGGCTCAGAAAGTTCTGTGGATGTAGCAAGTGAAGTAGAGATATACAAAAGCACCAAGGCTGAAGCATTTCTGTGAAGATTTGGAAACTACAACTAGGTTCATACGCCAAGAATCAACTGATCATCCAGAACTTGCAGCTTCAGCTGAAATGAGACAATAATCTTTTATTTTGGCTTGGGAGATGGCTATAACCTTAGGAAAATATAAAAATATATCTGATAAATTTATGGTAGCCCCAAGAAGACCCATGAAGTAATTAAGAATGAGTATGTTACCAAAAACAAGAATAAGAATAAAATGATAATGGACAAATAAGTCTATATTCACTATATCGATAATTTTGTAACTGGATTAAGCATAAATTTTTCAAAATTTTGAGATAATTTGAAACAAGGTCATATGTTTTGTCTGCTTTTTTAAGTGGCTGAAATTCTTAAATCTGAAATGGTATACTTAGGATTATAATTACATGCTTGGGAAATCTGATTATTAATCAATATTTAAATAACTGGATAATGTTGCTTTTTACAACTTTTGACATGTTGGTTTTTCCTCAGAATTTAAGCATTCAGAAGGATATTATTTAATAGAAATATAATACTAAAACATCGAACATTAAGTAAAGTACAAATCATTTGAAATGCCTCTCAGTATGCATGCACGAGCCTATGGGACATTAAAGTTAAAAAGAGCACTACCTGCTGTATACTTATGTGGTAGGTACTTTTTCCAGTGGCTTCTCGAGTTTTTTCTATCACAGCACTATGAATTTTGCAAGTTTATGTTTTATAGATAAGGAAACTCTAGCAAATTCTTTGTTAGGTAATTTGTTCTAGGTTACACATCATCCCAGGCTTCACTTGTTCCCCAATTTAACCACTATGATGTGGCTCCCACTGGCCACACCTGTGTGTGAAGTCACTAAGTCACTGTTGCATCTGAGTTAAGTGTGAGTTATTCTCCATAAAGCTGAATTTATACACATTGCACCTTTGCCAATCAATATCAAGGTAGGGTATTTACATAAGGGTCAAACAGACCTTAGAGCAAGATGTTCTTTTTAGTGAGTCACAACTCTATTCTGCTTAAAACAATGAAGCAAAGCTTCTTTTAAAATTCAAATTTTTGGAAGAAAGTCTCTAAAGAAAATGTGTTTGACCGATTCCATAGTTCATATTTTGAGTAATAATGTATGAAATATACAACATTTTGAGTTTAAAATAATTTTGAAACATTAGTGTTTTTACCTTCATTTGAAATATCAAGAAATACTGAGACATAGTAGTTCTGAATAGTTTAATGTTCCTTCTAGAGTTTAACTCTCTCCATTTAATTGTATTTTTACAATTGCAAACAAGGTAAAAAGAGGTATGCAATGAATCAAGACAACAGTTCTGGAAAGGATAAATTCCATCCTGCCTCACAGCAATAGTCTGGAACACATGTTTTCATCTTATTGTTACGATGCTATTAGCTGCTACAAAACTTATGTGTGACTTTGATAATGATGTAAAACTAGAAAGCATGTTTAAATGTTGTTTCCCAACTCTCTGGACTGCTACACAACAGAGCTATTTTATTACCCTTAAAAGTAGAAATATGTTATGAAAGATAAATGCAAAAGCAAAGTAACTTTAAAATCGAAGCTAGTCTCCTCAATTAATAATTTCATAAACCAGTTACTTTGAGAGGTATATTCAAATTCCACAGAATGAACCTGAGATAGTTGTCAGACACACGAGGATAGCGTTGTCTCTATTCCTATTCTTACATTCTTAAATTACCCTGTAGTTTCAGAGAAAACAGCCACTCTTCTTTGTATACTGTTCTCAACTTTTATTTATATTCCCTGATGTCATCCAGTATCCCTTTTTACTTTGTTTCCTCAATTTCTTTCTCTCTGCATTTTATTAACTTACATATGGCTCATCATCCACTGATAGCAAAATGTTTTCACACACACTGAGTCCTCCTGACAGTTCTAAAGGCGGAAGTAATTCTAGTCCCCTATATTCTAAATCAGGCTTATCTGTACACTTCCTATCATCCAAGCTCTGCAGATATCAGAAGACAACAAAGCGGAAATGGGAAATTTAGTTCTCTTCTAGCTCTCCATTACCATTTCTAAACCTCTTTGAGACTCTTGTCTGGCAGAATTACTATTGTCCCCCACTTTTTTTTTTTCATTACCATCTACCAACCTTCTGCTCACACCACAAGGATTTATGGTCTGCCTATGGTGCAGTCTCACAAGTGTCTTGGGTGATGTCAAAGTCTATGATCATGGCTTATTTGACAACCTATCTTTATCTCCAGGGACCTTCTGTCAGTCCACTTTCACAACCACACCCTGAACCTTACCACAACTCAAATCTGCTAAGCCCCTGAAATCTTTCCTCATGTATACCTGTTTCAGTCTACACCCTCCTCTCTTTCTAAGTCTTCCCACCAACAGCCACATCAGAGCCTGCAGTCTCCCAACTACATCATCTATTACACATCTATCAGTATTCTGAATTCACTCCCTTCCCTAGCCAACCTTGGCCCAAAAGCCAGTTCTTTAAGCTCCAAGAGCCTATTCTCCATTTTCTACCCACCCCACTAACCTTCTAAAATCCCATCCCCAGAGAAGGTTATGTTCTAGCTATTAAATTTTCTACTGAGAAAAACACCTGCTAGGAAAGATTGATGCCGAAAATAAATCATGAATTATATGTCATCTAGGTCTTGAAAGCCTCCTGGGCAACCTCCTTGCATTAGGAGGTAGCATATTCTACATTTCCTTCAGTTGCTATTCCAATATTTCATGATGCTCAGAAAATCTTACACAGCCATATCTTCCCTTAAGCTCAGCAAATGAACTAGCCTTATATTTTACCAAAAATGTTTAGGCAGAAACAAAAGTGTTCTTCCCCCATAAAATAATCTATGTCTGTATTCATCATTTCCACATATTCATTGGAAGAGTTATTCTCTGCTCTTGCTCCAAGCTACTTTTCCCATCTGCATTAACTTGTTCTTTGTTTTAACCTGGAGTCCATCAAAAGTAGGGTTTGAAACAAACAAACAAAAAAGTATGTGCAGGTAGTTTATTGGGAACTTTCTTAGAGAGAAGATTTGAGGTACAGGAACATCAAAGAAAGAATGAGGGGAAACAAGCACAAAGATATGGTTTTGAGTTGGTCACTTCAAAAACAAACTGTTTCTTGTTCTTAGAAGACAAGAATTATAAGAACTGCCTATCCAGGAGACAAAAATGGAAAGTATTTGTCTATCAACTTCCATCTCCTCTTGGTCAAGGGTGATCCTATGACCCCTAATATATCTCTCTAATATAGCTCTCTAAACATATGTCTCTAAATTTATTTCAGTATCAGACTGAATGCTCAATAGTCTAGTTAAGCTGTCTTGTGGAATTGCTACAAGTATCTTACTATATACATTATGTGTTCTTTACTATTGGACACTCATATACTTACACACGTCTTCTCGTGCTGTGGTTCCCTCATTACCCATCCGCCTAATTGATTAAGCTAAACACACTAAAATCATCCCTGATTCTTCCTCCCCTGATAATATTTTCATCCAGTACTTCACAATTTCCACTGATTCTTACCTCCTTCGTGTCTTTAATTTCTTCCTTTGTATTTCTACTGTATTATTTCAGATTTTCATCACTTTTAACTCTGATTATTCTAATTTCAAGAGTTTTACTAGCTTCTGCTCAATCACCCTTCAATTACTTTCGGTATGGGATTGTTCAAAGTCCAAATCTTAGATTCTGAGACAAGGACATAGGCTCATATAGTATATTGATAAGTTATTCCTAAAGGTGTAGTAAGGGAGTATGAAAAGTAGAAGAGAAAGAAAGTCATTAACTGTGCATTTTATGAATATGAGTACCTGGGGAACTCCACTGCATTTTCTGCTTGTGACCTTCTGAGGAACCACATATATCATATCTTGGAATTCTTCCCTGTAAAGGATGCAGAAGTCTGTTGGTAAGTGTTGCTCCAGGATTATCCTCATGTAGGTTAAGCATGTGATCAGAGGAAAAGCCCTCGGGCAAAAAAGATTTGATTCTGTTATTTTGCTATTTGTTTTCTATATGTCTTACAGTTTTTTTGTTGTTGTTGTTCCTTGTTTTCTGCATTACTGTCTTCTTTTGGTTTTTTTGTAGTAAAACTTTTAAATTTCTTTTCCATTTATTTTTGTATATATTCTATAGCTATTTTCTTCATAGTTATCATGGAGATTAAATTTAACTTCCAAAGTTATAACATTGTATCTTGCATTTATATTGTCTTAACTTCAATAACATACAAAAACTTTGCTCCTTTAAAACTCTGTCCCCACCCCTTTTGGTGGTTAATGTCACAAAATTCCATCTTTATACTTTGTGTGCCCCAAACTAATAATTATTTGAAATGCATTTGACTCTTAAATTATATAGAAAACAAAATGTGGATTTACAAACCAGTTAAGCAATACAGCTTTTAGTCTAATAAGTGTTTCCTTAATGTCTTAGTCTCAAATTATGTAGAAAATAAAAAGTGCAGTTAGAAACCATTGTTACAATAATACTAGCTTTTATAATTGCCTTTGTATTTACTTTCATTGAGATTGTTATTTAGTCCATCTTGGAGTTTGCTAAGCTTACTGAATTATTGTATTCATGTATTTTATCAAATTTGGAGAATTTTCAGTCTAATTTCTTCACATATATTCCTTTCCCTTTTCTCTTTTCTCCTTCTGAAATCCCCACAATACATGTGTTGGTCTTTCAGATGGTATTCTACAGGGCCATTAGGCTCTATTCATTTTTCTTTAGACAATTTTTGACAAGGGTGCCAAGACCATTCAATGCAAAAAGGACAGTTTTCTAAATAAATAGTGCTGGGAAACTGGATAGCCACATGCAAAATAGTTAAGTTGGACCCTTGCTGAACATCATATACAAAAACTAGCTCAAAATTCATCAAAAGCCTAGATATAATACCTAAAACTATTAAGCTGTTGGAAAAAAACATAGCACAAAAGCTTTACAACATTGGATTTAGCAGTGATTTCTCGAATATGACACCAGAAACTGCCAACAAAAGAAAAAATAGACAAATTAAACTTCATAAAAGATTTTTTTAAATTATGCATCAAAGACACTATCAACAGAGTACAAAGGCAAACCATAGACTGGAAGAAAATAGTTATTAGTAATATATGTGATAAGGGATGGATATCCAGAATATAGATAGAGAACTCCTAAAACTCACAACAGAAAAACCAAACAACCTGATTCAAAAACAGGCAAAGGATTTGCATAATCATTTCTCCAAAAAAGTTACAAAAATGGCCAATAAGTCCAAGAAAGAATGCTCAACATTACTAATTACTACAAAAATGCAAACCAAAGCTACATTGTGATAGTACCTAACATAACAAGGTTAATGATAACAATACCATTAGAATTTATACTGTAAAAATAAAACAGAAAACAAGTGTTGGCAAGAATGCAGAGAAATCAGAGCCCTTAGCACTGTTGGTGATAGTGTGAAATGGTACCACTCCGTGGAAAACAATATAGTGATTCATCAATAAATTAAAAATAGAATTACCATATGATGCAGCAATTCTACTTCTGGATATATATTTGAAATAATTGAAGTCTTGTTCTCAAAAATATGTTTTGTACACTCATGTTTGTAGGAGGAACTTTTATAATAGTTAAAACATGAAAGCAACCAGAATGTCCATCAACAGATACACAGATAATCAAAATGTAGTTTATGCATGCAATGGAGCATTATTCGACCTTAAAGAGGAAGGCAACTCTGACATATGCTACAGGAAGGTTGAAACTTGAGGATATTATGCTAAGTAAAATAAACTAGTCCCCCCAAAACAAATATACATGATTCCACATACATGAGGTGTTTAGAGTAGTCAAAATGGGGCAATCCCCTTGGGTCCCCTCCCACTGTTGGAGCTTTTCTATCCTCTTAATAAATCCTGTTTTTAAAAAAAAAGAGTAGCCAAAATCATGGAAACATAAGTAGAATGATGATTGCCCAGGGCTTGGGGGGGAAGAGAAGCAGGATGGGGATGGTTGTTTAATGGATACAGAAGTGTCAGTTTTACAAGACAAAATGAGTTATGGAAAGGAATGGTGGTAATGGTTGCACAGCATTATGAATTTATTGAATACCACAGAACTCTACACTTAAAATGGTTAAGATGGTAAATTTTATGTTATGTGTGTTTTACCACAATAAAAAATAAATTAAGCACCACACATTTATTATTTTACAGTTTCTATTAGTCTGGACAATACTTAGCTCCATACTTTGCTTCATGATTTCTCACAGGTGGCAATCAAGGTTCAACGGGTGGCAGTGTCTGTTTCTAAGCTCATTCAACATTGGCAAGATTCAGTTTGATGTAAATTGTTGGTCTAAGGGTCTAGTTCTTTGCTGATTGTTGGCCAGAGGCCACCCTCAATTGTTGCCATGTGAACCTTTCCAACACGACAATTTGCTTTATAGAAGCTTGCAAAAGAGTCTGCTAACAAGATGAAAGTCAAAATTTTTTGTTTGTTTTTTAAATTTTTTATTTTAAAGATGTGGGGTACAATTCAGGGTTAGGTATACAAATGTTCATTATGCAGGTGGTACCCTTGCTGATGAGGTAGGCCCCCCTTCCCGGCAGATTCCCACTACTGCCAATCCCACCTCCCCATCACCCCTGGATGTTTCCTGCTATTGACAATCCTTTTCTTATAGTATTACAATAATTGTTCAAGGTCTGCTTATGAATAAAAACAAGTGATACTCAGTTCTTTGTTTCTGTGATAGATCGCTCAGTATTATAGACTCTAAGTCCATCCAGGTTGCTGTGACATTCATGATTTTGTCCTTCTTCATGACTACATAATATTCCAACATGTATATGTACCACACTTTTTTATCCAGTCCTCTTTCAATGGGCAGCATGGTTGGTTCCATATTCTTACTATTGTGAACAATGCTGCAAGAAACATACGTGTGTGGGTATTTTTTTCATAGAGTGATTTGAATTCCTCCAGCTATATTCCCAGTAGGGGAACTGTAGGGCCATATGGAAGGTCGATTTTTAGGTCTTATAGGATTCACCACACTGTTTTCCACAGAAGCTGTACTTGCTTATACTCCCACCAACAGTGTAGAAGTGTTCCCTTTTTGCCGCATCCTCTCCAGCGTCTGCTGTTTTTGTGTTATTGATGATGGCCATCCTAACTGGAGTTAGGTGGTATCTCAGTGTAGTTTTATTTTATTTTATTTTTTTAAACATATTTTTTATTTTTAAATTGTAGGGTAAAGATAAGGGTTAGGTATACAAATATGCATTTTGCAGGTACCCGTGTTGATGAGGTGTGCCCCCCCGTACCCAGAAAGATATTGACTACCATTAATCCCACCTCCCTTCCCCTCCCTGCCCCCCCATAGTTTCCCACCACTGTCAGTCCTTTTCTTATAGTATACAATAGATGTTTAAGGTCCACTTATGAGTGAGAACATGTGATACTCAGAGCTTTGTTTCTGTGAGAGATCACTCAGTATTATAAACTCTAGTTCCATCCAAGTTGCTGCGAAGTTCATGATTTTGTACTTTTTTGTGACTGCATAGTATTCCATCATGTATATGTACCACATTTTTTTAATCCCGTCTTTTGATGGACAGCATGGTTGATTCCAGGTTCTTGCTATTGTGAACAATGCTGCAATAAACATACATGTGCAGGTATCTTTTTTATAGAGTGATTTGAGTTCTTCAGGGTATATTTCCAGTAGGGGGATCGCGGGGTCATATGGGAGTTTGATATTTAGAGCTTTTAGGAATCGCTACTCTGCTTTCCACAGAGGTTGCACTAGTTTACACTCCCACCAACAGTGTAGAAATGTTCCCTTTTCACCACACCCTCTCCAGCATCTGTTATTTTTTGTTATTGATAATGGCCATTCTGACAGGAGTTAGGTGATATCTCAGTGTAGTTTTAATTTGCATCTCCTTGATGATTAGGGAGGTTGACCATTTCTTTATGTGTCTTTTGGCCACTCATATGTCTTCTTTTGAGAAGTGTCTGTTCATATCTTTTGTCCACTTTGTAATGGGGTTGTTTTTTTCTTTTCAGCACGTTTGAGTTCCTTGTAGATCCAAGATGTTAGGACTTTGTTAGACATGGATTTGGCAAATACTTTTTTCCAGTCTGTGGGTTGTCTCCCTGCTCTCTTGATGGTTTCTTTGACTTTGCAGAAGCTTGTCAGTTTAATGTGATCCCATTTGTCTATCTTATCTCTTATGGTCTATGCTTTTTGGATTTTGTTTGGGAATTGGATGCCAGTTCCGATTTCCATAAGGGTGTATCCTGCATTTTCTAAGGTTTTTATGGTTTGAGGTTTTACATTTAGGTCTCTGATCCATTTGGAGTTTATTTTTGTGTATGGGGATAGATAAGGGTCTTGTTTAAATCTTCTGCATGTGGTCAGTCAGTTTTCCCAGCACCATTTACTAATGGGTTCTCCTCTCCCCAGTGGTAGGTGGTAGAGGCTTTGTCGAAGATGAGTTGGTTGAGAAATTGAGGTTTTGCTTCTGGAATCTCAATTCTATTCCATTGGTCTATATGCCTGTTCCTATACCAATACTGAGCTGTTTTGATTATTGTAGCTTTATAGTACAGTTTGAAGTCTGGTAATGTGATACCTCCTGCTTTGATTTTTTCCTGAGGATTGTTCTGACTATTCTTGGTTGTTTGTGTTTCCGTATGAATCCCTGTATTGTTTTTTCTAGCTCTGAGAAGAATGTTCCTGGTAATTCGATGGATATTGCATTGAATCTGTAGATTGCCTTAGGTAAGATGGACATCTTCACAATGTTGATCTTCCAGTCCATGAGCATGGGATATATTTCCACTTGTTTGTGTCATCTTTGATTTCTTTGAGCAGTG
>NW_007087825.1:0-501 GCF_000164805.1 Carlito syrichta
TGGAGAGGAGGTCTCGCCAAGTTGCCCAGGCGGGTCTCAAACCCTCAGGCTCAGGCAATCCACTCACCTCAGCCTCCCAAAGGTGCGGGATTACAGGCTGAGCTATCGAGCCCGGCTTAAACAAACTTTACATACAGCATCTGGGATTATAAACTGATGGAAAAAATCACAGTGCTATACGGAGGCGGCTCTCACGGGTGGTTATGCACTTTTCGCTGCTGCCTTGTTAAAGGACACTTCACATTCTAAAGAATATCCTTGAAAACAGTCGCCAGGTCATTAGGTCTCACTCTCAAGTACAAGTCTCCCACTTTCATTGAACATTTGCTTTAATGGAAACAAGACTCACTTGACCTGTCTTAAGTAGGGTGTATGTGGATATGTGGCAGATACTTACTATGAGAAGGAAATAAGATGTTTAAAGAATATAAGTCATTGCTATTTAGTGCTTTTTTTTTTTTTTGAGTTGGAGTCTCACTCTGTCGCCCAGACTGGAGTGTA
>NW_007087826.1:0-509 GCF_000164805.1 Carlito syrichta
CAGCATGCTAGAGAGTTAGATAGCTTGTTTGCTAGCTAGTTATGTCAGCTAGATAGCCACCTAGCTAATCAGCTAGCTAGTCAAGTCAGCTAGCAAATCAGCTAACTAGTCAGCTTGCAACTCAAATATCTGGTCAGATAGCTAGTGGGCTGGCTCACCTTCCATCACGTCAGTAATTTAATCAGCACGATTGCCTGCAAACTGGTCAGCAAACTAATCAGCTTGCTCGCCAGCCAACAAGTCAAATAACTTGTCGGCTTGCTCGCAGACCAACAGGTCAGCTAAATAGTCGACTTGCTCACCAGCTGAAGAGTTAAATAAGCTCACCAGTCTGCTCACTCATCGGCCGACTATTTAAGGCAACTCATGTTGGATCACTTGCCGGCCGACTAGTCAGCTCACCGGACGACTCATTTTCCAGCTAACTAGTTAACTCTTCTGACCATTCAGCTCACTCACTAGCTGACTAAAGTCATCTGACCAGTCAGCTCACTCGCCAGCTGAATAGT
>NW_007087827.1:0-672 GCF_000164805.1 Carlito syrichta
CTCACCTCAGCCTCCCAAAGGCGTGGGATTACAGGCTGAGCCACCGAGCCTGGCTAACTAGGGTATTCTTTATGAATGACAGTCAGTAACTAGGACACTGATCATAAAGGAGGAACAGTCACTGAGACACACATCACAGAGGAGTGCTAGTCATTGGGGCACATCTTATAGTGGAGGACCAGTCACTTTAGCACCCACCACAGAAAACTACACAATGGGACACCTATCACAAAGGAAGTCATTTGTGGGACACTCTTCACAAAGGAGAGTCAATCACTGAGGTTCAAACGACAATAGATTTCCTGCCAATAAAGCACCAATCATAGAGGAGAGCCAGTCACTGGGACACCCATTATGAGGACTCAGGCATTTGGGCTCTGATCACAGAGGAGGGACGGTCAGTGACTGGGGCAGGCATTACTGAGGATGCAAAGTCAGTGTGGTACCCATCACAGACAGGGACTAGTAACTGGGATACCTATCATAGAGGAGAGATGGTCACTGAGGAGCTTATCACTGAGGTGGGCCAGTCACTGAGGAACACATCGTAGAGGAGAGCCAGTCACTGTGTCACCCATTAGAAGGAGGAAGAATCATGGGAGCACATATCACGAGGAGGGCTAGTCACTGAGGAACCCATCGCAGAGGAGGGCTAATAACTGAGATGCCCAT
>NW_007087828.1:0-465 GCF_000164805.1 Carlito syrichta
ACAGCCGTGGGGCCCCTGGGGTCCACTGGAACCGCAGCCATGGAAGTTTTTAAAGGTTGAAAGAGATGAAGGAGAAGAAGAAGCCCTTAGGGTCTGTGGTGGTCGTAAAAGGTGGGTGTAAAAGGTCGTAAAGGCCGAGGCGGGTGTGTTCCCCCTCGCCCAGGGGCCGGAGGGGGAGGGGTTTAAAGTCTTTCCCTCCAGAGTTCCCTGGAAAGTTTTTACTCCCTTGTTTGGGGGAGGGGAACTTACCTATCCAACGGTCGCTGATGGATGCATTTTACGCATTCAAAACAGTGGGACGGTCCAGGAGGGATGGAGTGGCTACAGGCGCTGGGCCGGGGCTCTCGCCCACGGGAATACACCCAAACAGAGGCGAGAGAACACCCATCCAAGTCACGGCACCAATGAAAGAAGTTTTGGGGGTGCCCAGTAACGACTCCACGCCGTCTGAACTGAGAGATTTAT
>NW_007087829.1:0-573 GCF_000164805.1 Carlito syrichta
CAATTAGTTAAGTCAGCTAGCTAAGTCAGCTAGCTCATTAGATAGCTAACTATTTAAGTCAGCTACTTAAGCCTGCTACCTAAATAGTTTGCTAACTAGTTAAGTCTGCAAGTTATTCAGCTAGCTAAATAGTTAGCTAACTATTTAATTCAGGTAGTTAAGTCAACTAGCTAACTAGTCATGTCAGCCAGTTAAGTCAGCTAGCTAAGTCAGCTAGTTAAGTCAACTACCTAATTTAGTCAGCTGGTTAAGACAGCTAGCTAGGTAGTTAGCTATCGGATTAAGACAGCAGGTTGAGACAGGCAGTTAGCTAGTTAACTAGCGGGTTAAGTCAGCTGGTTGAGTCAGCCAGTTGGTTAGTAAACAAACGAGTTGTCAGCTATTTGAGTAGACTAGCTAGCTAGTTAGCTAATCAGTTAATTCAGCTGGTTGAGTCAACTGGCTAGCTCATTAGCTAACGAGTTAAGTCAAATGATTTAGTCAGTTAGCTAGAATGTTAGATAACGAGTAAGCTAAATACATAGCCATCTGGTTAAGTCAGCTAGCTAGCTAGGCAGCTAAATATTTAAGTCA
>NW_007087830.1:0-543 GCF_000164805.1 Carlito syrichta
TTGTACACCTAACCCTTAACTGTACCCCACAAAACTATAATAAAAATACTGATTAATTATAAAAAAAAAAAAAAAAGTTCAGAAGAAAAAATAAATAAATAAATAAATAAATATATGAGTGCTGGAGCCTTTTTTGGTATAACAATTTCTTATCCTTTGGGTAGATACCGTAGAGAGATTGCTGGGTCAAATAATAATTCCATTTTAAGTTCTTTGCAAAATCTCCATACTGTTTTTCGTGGAGGTTGTACTAGATTACATTCTCACTAGCAGTGTATAATTGTTCCCTTTTCTTCATATTTTTGCCAACATCTATTATTTTGGGACCTTTTAATAATAGCCATTATGATTGGTACGAGATGGTATGCCATTGTGGTCTTAACTTGAATTTTGATGATTAATGATGTGTTTCTTATTTTTGTTGACTGCTTGTCCATCTTCTTTTACAAAACATTCATGTTCTTAGAGAAATGTCCATTTGCCCACTTTTCTTTTCTTTTTTTTTTTGAGTTGGAGTCTCACTCTGTCGCCCAGACTGGAGTG
>NW_007087832.1:0-666 GCF_000164805.1 Carlito syrichta
AGCTGGATAGTCACCTGACTAGCTAATTAAGTCACCTAGTTAAGTCATCTGGCTAGCCAGTTGGCTAACGTTATAGCAATCTAGTTAATTCAGCTGTCTGGCAAGCAGGCCAGCAATTTAAGTCAGCTATTAAGTCAGCTCGCTAACCAGCTGGCTAGCTTGGTAGCAAGCTTGTTAAGTCAGTTGTATAGCCTGCTTGTTTGCTAATTAAGTCAGGTACTTTAGTCTGCTGACTAGCCTGCTAGCTATCTAGGTAGAGAGTTAGTTAAGTTAGCTGGGTAGCCATTTGGTAACTAGTTAAGTCTGCTAGTTGTGCCAGCTGGCTAGCTGGTTATGTCAACTAGCTAAGTCAGCTGGCTAGTCAGCTGTATAGCTAGGTACAAAGCCAGTTAATTAAGCTGGCTAGCCAGTTGGCTAGATGTTTAAGTCAGCTAGTTAATTCATCGGACTTTCCAGCTGGCTAGCTAGATAGCTAGCTAGTTAAGTCAGCTGGCTAGCCAACTGACTAGCCAGTTAAGTCACCTAGTTATCAACTTGTTAGCCAACTGATTAGCTAGCTAGATAGGTAGTTAATTCAGCAGGCAAGCCAGCGGCATGTGTTGGTAAGAAGCTGGTTAAGTCAGATAGCAAGCCACCTGGCTAGCTGGAGATGTCAGCTAGTTAAGT
>NW_007087833.1:0-609 GCF_000164805.1 Carlito syrichta
CCAGCACTTTGGGAGGCCGAGGCGAGTGAATTGCCTGAGCCTGCGGGTTCGAGACCAGCCTGCACAACCTGACAAGACTTCATCTCTACAATAAAATAAAAAATAACTGGGCATGATAGCATGTGTCTATGGTTCCAGCTACTCGGAAGGCTGAGGCAGAAGGATCACTGGAACCCAGAAGATCAACGCTGGGGTGGCCATGAGCGTGCGTGCCACTGCACTCCAGCCTGGGTGAAGGAGTGAGACTCCAACTCAAAAAAAAAATGCACACATGTATTTGAAGTTACTGAAGTATACCTAAAGCAGGCAGAAACTGGAGGTGTTCAGCCACTGAAAGAAAGCAGCAGCAGTGGGTGAGGTCCACATCTGCATGACTTTCCCTGATGGTGTCCCCAGTCTGTGTGGACAGCTAGAGCTCAGGCAGAAAGTGGAAGTCTTTGGGGGAATGGCATGAGCTTTCTCCTTTTTTTTTCTTGGTCAGTGTGGTGAAAGGTTAACTTTTCAAAGAATTTTTTATTTCATTGATTTTCCTTATTGATTTTCTATCCTTTGTTTCATTAGTTTCTGTTCTTGTCTTTATGTTTATTTCCTTTTTTTTTTTTTTTTTTT
>NW_007087834.1:0-502 GCF_000164805.1 Carlito syrichta
GGCGAGGGGATGGCCTGAGTCTGCGGGTTCAAGACCCGCCTGGGCAACTTGGCGAGACCTCGTCTCTACAATAAATCAAAGACTAGCCGGGCGTGGTGGCGCGGGCCTGTGGTTCCAGCTACTTGGAAGGCTGAGGCGGAAGGATGGTCGGAGCCCAGCAGGTTGGCGGCCGGGAGTGTGCCACTGCCCTCCAGCCTGGGCAACACAGTGAGACTCCAACCCCCCCAAAAAATGCTCAGACTTCTTCGCCGGTATACAATGTGTAGCCAAAAACCAGTTGTACCCCCTAAAGCTATTGAGACAAAAAAACTTTTTAAAAAATCAAGTTAAAAAAAAGGCCAGGTGTGATGTTGCAGCCCGTCCTCCCTGCACTTTGGATTGCCTGAGCCCGTGGGTTCAAGACTAGCCCAGACCTCGTCTCTACAATAAATTTTTTAAAATTGCCGGGCTCGGTGGCTCAGCCTGTCATCCCGCGCTTTGGGAGGCTGAGGTGAGCGGATGG
>NW_007087834.1:1968-2750 GCF_000164805.1 Carlito syrichta
CAAGCGGCCGCTGGTGTTTGTCGACCGCCCGGGGCGGGATCCAGGCTCCCACCCGCCGGGACCCTGGCCCCGTCTCCAAGCTGTGCCTCGGTTTCCTTCTCCAGGGTCATGGGGAGCAGACCCAGCTAGGCCTTTGCGTGCCGTCTTCTCTGCTCCACTTTCTAGAAGGTGACGTGTGTCCAGGGAGAGCCGTCGGGTAAATTTCCAGCTCCGTGTGTCCCCAAGTCCGGGAGGTGCGACCGGTGGTCTGTCCCGAGTCTCTCTTGCTGCTCTGCTCCCGCTCCCTGCCTGCTGGGAAGACTGAGAGGGAGGGGAGCCCGGGCGTCGTCACCCGGAGGAGGCAGCCCACCGGCCACGGACCCCCAGCTCGGCCCTGGCCCTCCAGGACCTGGTGCGTCCGTCGCGTCACGGGGAGGCCAGCCCGAGCCTCCCCAGCGTCGGATCCTCGGGGCGACCCTTCCCAGCCAGGCCTGCGTTCGAATGCCACCCCTCCCTCATCAGCCGTGAGAGGCTGTGCCCGGCGTGTCTCCGTGCCTCAGTCTCCCCGTCTGTAATGTGGGGATCGTCGACGTGTCCTTCCTCCAGAGACCCAGAGAGGGTTAAACGTGTCCATCCTTGGAATGCACTTATTTTATTTTAAATTATTTTAGAAATGGGGTCTCCTGGCCAGGATCGGTGGCTCAGCCCGTCATCCCGGCACTTTGGGAGGCCGAGGTGAGTGGATGGCCTGAGTCCGCGGGTTTGAGACCCGCCTGGGCAACTTGGCGAGACCTCATCTCTAC
>NW_007087835.1:0-610 GCF_000164805.1 Carlito syrichta
TACTGAATTTGGAATCCAAATCGACAGGAAAAATCATGGCATCTTACTGAGAATTAAAAGAAAATCCGGTTCTAGGAGTTCTCATTTTCCGGAATCTACAGGGCCTATTGATAAGGTTTAATGAGCAATGTGGGCTTCTGTATCTCTATATTTTCAGAGCTACTTGCTCCGTGGATGCGCTAAATCTGTCACTACAGATCCTCAGGATCATCGGGTCCTCTTGTTAGTTGTAATCAAGGATTTGGCCCTAGAAATCCTTTTGTTTCCTGGGACCATCTACGACAATAATCATATTCCCCAGAATCAAAAGTTATTTTGGAACAAAATTGCTCGATTCAGGTGCCCTCGAAGTACAAAAAAGTTATTTTGGGTCGGCAGGAAGGAATTGGGGTTTTGGGTTTGGAATATTCCACATTTTGGGGAGTTCTTGTGTAGGGGAACCAGGTATCTTGGATTCCAGTTCCCAAAGTACATTATGGACGTCTTTCTCTTGATATCCAGAAAACTGGAATTCTCGGTCATGAGGAACTGTCCTGGCATCCTGCAGAGTGAAGCAAGAAACTGGGTAATGGAGGTCGTCATATACAGGTCGTCATATTGCTCAGAAAGT
>NW_007087836.1:0-505 GCF_000164805.1 Carlito syrichta
CCCAGACTGGAGTGCAGTGGCCGCTCCCGGCCACCGCAGCCTTGACGTGCTGGGCTCCAGCGATCCTTCCGCCTCAGCCTTCCAGGTAGCTGGAACTGCAGGCACGTGCTACCATGCCCGGCTAATTTTTGACTTATTGTGGAGATGAGGTCTTGCCAAGTTACCCAGGCAGGTCTTGAACCCGCGGCTCAGGCAATTCACTCACCTCGGCTTCCCAAAGCGCGGGATGACAGGCTGAGCCACCGAGCCCGGCTGGTCTTACAGTTTTCTATGGCTTTTTGGTTCCTGGTAAGGAGCCACTTTGGCAAGCTGAGGGCTGGGGTGGACTGGGCGTCCACATGGAATTCGCGTTTCAGCCCTCGGGGCCATTCTGCCTGCTGACAGTGTATGTGAGTGCTTTCCTACTAAAGACTAGAAGATGCCTGAACCCGCGGGTTTGAGACCCACCTGGGCAACTTGGCGAGACCTCATCTCTACAATAAATCAAAAAATGAGCTGGGCGTGG
>NW_007087837.1:0-541 GCF_000164805.1 Carlito syrichta
CCAGCTACTTGGAGGGCTGAGGCGGAAGGATCGCCGGAGCCCAGCAGGTGGAGGCTGCGGTGGCCGGGAGCGTGCCGCACTCCAGTCTGGGTGACACAGTGAGACTCCAACTCAAGGAAAAAAAAAAAGCCTCCTACCAGGTGCAAGACCAAGTTCAGGGGCGCTTCCCTGCGCGGAAAAGTGCTGGCCCCTCCCTCGTCGTCCCCAGCTCCCGCCGAGGGTCACACTTGAACTTCAGCTCGCCCCGCGCGGCCAGGCGCCGGCGCCCCGGAGGTGGCGGCCACCCCTTCCCACGTGTCGGAGGCGCTCCCTCCGGCCCTGGACGCGTGGCTTCTACACCCGGGACCGATCTGGACAAAACGAGGAAAAATGGGCACCGGCCCGGCACTGGCCCCGGTGGGTCGCGCCCCACCTGTGTCCTCCACCTTTAACCAGGCCCCCAGCAGGGGAGCTCCAGTCCCCTGGCTGCGCCCTCCCATCCCGCGCGGTGGAAATGGCTGCTTGGCGGGGCCAGGGCAGGGAGGACGCGCGCCCCAGGGGA
>NW_007087838.1:0-574 GCF_000164805.1 Carlito syrichta
TGCTGTCCCCACCACTGGGCAGTGCTGCCTTCGCTGAGCTGACAGAGCAGAGGTCTGCCCCGAGAGTGGGGTGTCTGCACAGAGACTGACTTTCACTCTGGCTCTCTCGCTCTGAAGCTCAGGTCTGTAGGCAACTTTGCACTGGGGGTGAGGGGACGGGACGGTTCCTATCCCTGGAGGAGAGGAGAGCTGGTCCGGGGAACGAGGCCTTGGTGTTCCCACACCTACCCTCCCCCACGCCGGCCTAGGCTCCTGAGACCGAGTTCCCACACCCTCCTAGCTTCAAAAGAAGGAGAGACCTATCTCTGACGGACACTTTCTCTGTGCCGGGAGCCATGCCAGACGCTCTCTTCCTGCATTCAGAAGCGCTCACCGCATGCAGGTCCCAAGACCTGGAACTCCAGCTCTTGGCATGTGGCAAAAAATACATATATACAAATATATAATTGTTTTTGCTTGTTTGCTTGTTCACTTTATTTATTGTAGAGATGAGGTCTCACCAAGTTGCCCAGGCGGGTCACGAACCCGCAGGCTCAGGCAATCCACTCACCTCAGCCTCCCAAAGGCGCAGGAT
>NW_007087839.1:0-525 GCF_000164805.1 Carlito syrichta
CCTCAGCCCTCCAAGTAGCTGGAATTACAGGCATGCGCTACCACACCCGGCTGATTTTTTGATTTATTGTAGAGATGAGGTCTCACTGCCCAGGTGTCTCGAACCCGTAGGCTCAGGCAATCCACTCACCTCAGCCTCCGAAAGGCGCGGGATTATAGGCTGAGCCACCGAGCCCGGCTGAACTTAACTTTTCAATACAACATTGACCAGACATCGAAACTCTTGCTATCCTGTATAGTGTTCTCAGTTTTGTTGTTTTTATGAATCTATTCATTTAATATTCACTAGTACATAAATATGTACTAGTTATTGTGGTAGGTACTAGAAATTTAATTACAGTCTCTGTCTTCTAATATTAAATATTGGTGGGATTGTAATTACAGATTTATTGTTTCATTCTTTTCTTTTTTTCTTTTTCTTTTTTTTTGAGATGGAGTCTCACTCTGTTGCCCAGACTGGAATGCAGTGGCATGCTCCCGGCCACCGCAGCCTCAACCTGCTGGGCTCTGGCGATCCTTCCGCCTC
>NW_007087840.1:0-620 GCF_000164805.1 Carlito syrichta
CAGAGGGTGGGCAGAGCATGCCGAGGTCCCGAGGTCAGGGGACCCCGGGCAGGAGGGCGGGCAGGGCCCGAGGTCAGGGGGACTCAGGAATGGAGGGTAGGCAGGGCCCGAGGTCGGGGAGCCCAGGGCAGGAGGTGGGCGGGGCAGAGGGGGACTCAGCTGGGAGGACTCTGGGCAGAGGGTGGGCGGGGCCTGAGTCAGGAAGACCCAGGACAGGAGAGTTCATGGGCAGAGGGCGGGCAGGGCCCAAGGTCACGGGACCCGGCCGTGGGTGGCTCTCAAGCAGAGAGCCTGAGGTCGGGCAAGCCAGAGCCCAGCTGGACGGGCAGATGTGGACCCAGATTCCTGCACAGACGCCACCACGAGATGCTTCTGGGTCTTTTTTATTTTTATTTTTTTATTTTTATTTTTGAGTTGGAGTCTCACTCCGTCGCCCAGACCGGAGTGCAGTGGCCACTCCCGGCCACCACAGCCCCGACCGGCTGGGCTCCGGCGATCCTTCCGCCTCAACTTTCCGAGTAGCCGGAACTACAGGCACGTGCTACAATGCCCAGCTGATCTTTTGATTTATTGTAGAGATGAGGTCTTGCCAAGTTACCCAGGCAGGTCTCGAACCCGCG
>NW_007087841.1:0-515 GCF_000164805.1 Carlito syrichta
CTGTAGTTCCAGCTACTTGGAAGGCTGAGGCGGAAGGATCACCGGAGCCCAGCAGGTCGAGGCTGTGGAGGCTGGAGTGTGCCACTGCACTCCAGCCTGGGAAAATGAATGAGACTTCAACTCAAAAAAAAAAGATCTGAAGATCTTGCAAATTCCTGACTGCCACCTGCAGGCAAAAATGCACTTTCTGCTGGGAACTGAAAGCAAAAGCCTGCTCCTTAGGAGATTCTCTCCAGTAACAGAGCCTCTGTAGTTAAGTATTGCATGTGACCACGACCTGATCAACACAGTGATTACTGTGTTCCCCAGACTGTCTAGAGAAAAAATACACATTATATACACATATAGACAGATTTATCATGTCTTGATTTTAGGCACTGACGTTCTGAGGCAACCATTTCTTTTCTGCTTTGTTTTTTAATTTAAATTGACATATAATTCACATTCCATAAAATCCACCCCTTTAAGGGCAACTGATTCTTTTTTTTTTTTTTTTTTTTTTGAGTCGGGGTCTC
>NW_007087842.1:0-472 GCF_000164805.1 Carlito syrichta
GACTCCAACTCAAAAAAAAAAATTGGAATAGTTACTCCTCTTTTTTGTTTTCAACTTGCATGGAAGCTTTTGCTCCAACCTTTTACCTTGAGCCTAAGGATGTCATTTGCAGTGAGATAAGTTTCCTGAAGACAGCAGATGACTGGATCATGTTTCTTTATCCAATTTGCCACTCTGTGTCTTTTGAGTAGTGCTTCAGTCTGTTCACGTTTAAATTAATTATTGATATATGGGAATTTGTTCCTGTCATATTACTATTTTTTTCCTTATTTTTTTTCTTTTTCTTTTTCAAATTTTTATTTTAAAATTGTGGGGTACAATTGAGAGTTTACAAATTTCTTTTTTTCTTTTTTTAAAAATTTTTGTTATAAAGATGTGGGGTACAATTTGGGATTAGGTATATAAACATTGATCATGCAGGTACACTTGTTGATGAGGTATGCCCCTCCCTCCCCTAGCAGTTTCCCTCAAC
>NW_007087843.1:0-664 GCF_000164805.1 Carlito syrichta
AAAAGAAATGAGGTCTTGCTATGTTGTCTAGGATGTCTTGAACTCCTGATCTCAAGCAATCCTCTCACCTCAGCCTCCCAAAGAACTGGGATTATAGGCATGAGCCACTATGTCCAGTTGAGTCTAGCAATTCTGATGCAAGAAATTGTTGAAGGAGTGGAGAAGAATTTTATTTTATTTTATTATTTTTGTTGGCATATTATTTACATTTTTATTCCAAAATAACATGTGTTCACTGTCATGAAAATGGAAACAATAATGGCATATAGAAAGTGAAAGTCATTACTCACAAGCAGACCCTTATTTTACCATACTATAATAAGAAAGGAATTGGCATAGAACCAACTGTGTTACCCATAGAAACTGGATTGGACAACAAACTGTGGTACTTATACACAATGAACTATTACACATTCATAAAGAAGAACAAAATTATGGACTTTGTAGCAACTTGGGTGGATTTAGAGTCTATCATACCCAGTGATCTACCACAGAAGCAGAAAACTGTATTCTACATGTTGTCACTCATAAGTGGACCGTGAACAATTTTTGTAATACTATAAGAAAGGGATTGGCAGCAGTGGGATACTACCTGGGTGGGTGGAGTGGGGGGGGGCACACAACATCAATAGGGTACCTGATCTCAAACCAGGCAAAGTGGGGA
>NW_007087844.1:0-453 GCF_000164805.1 Carlito syrichta
AGAACTGAAACTAGTCTTAATAGCTTGGGTATGCAACCAAAAGCTGGCCCCATCTGCCATTGCTAGAGCCATGCTCCTAATCACATGAGTAGGAATGCTGACCACAAACCTATGAGATACACGTCATTTCTATTCTAGGGATGAGAAAAATGATGCTCAAAGAGGCTAGCTAATTCACCCCAAATCGTTACTACCAACCAAAAAGGGGTTAAACCAGGCTTTGAACTCAAGTCTGGTTGACTACAAAGCTATGTTCTCTCCATGTTGAGGCCTTCAGTGTAGCTGGGGACACGTTCCCTCTTCCCTGGGACCCAGTGTGTGTAGTTTAAGAGAACTTGGTTGGCTTGGCGCGGTGGCTCAAGCCTGCAAGGCCAGCCAGCCTTTGGGAGGTGAAGGTGAGAGGATTGCCTGAGTCCAGGGGTTCGAGACCAGCCCGGGCAACTTGGCAAGACC
>NW_007087845.1:0-18736 GCF_000164805.1 Carlito syrichta
CGCCTCTGGCCCCGGCTGCTGCTGGATCCGCGGTGGGACATGCCAGAAGACCCAGATCCGCTGTGGCGAAGCGGGGCCAGCTCCCCAGTTCATCGGAGGCGCGGAGAGGCCAGCTCCGTGGCTTGGTGGTGCGGGGGACCCAGGCCCGTGGACAGTGCCTGCGCTGGGAGGCGGCTCCGCATTCCTCGCCTGGGGAAGGGGCAGCACACCCCAAGAAGGGTACCTGCATAATGAATATTTGTATACCTAACCCTGAATTGTACCCAACAAGTTTGAAATAAAAATCTTAAAAAAAATAATTTTAGAGTTAAAAATAAATAAATAAATAATTATAAAGAAAATGCCTCCCACTGAGCTGAGTTTTCTCTCTCTCTCTCTCTCTCTCTCTGTGTGTGTGTGTGTGTGTGTGTGTGTTGAAATCCTTTTTCATCAATACTTTGCTCTGAGGTCATAGGTTTTGTTTTTTGTTTTTTTTGTTATATATTGTCATTGAAAGAAAACAGTGCTTTCTGAGAATGATCTCTGCTACCCAAACGAAGGGAATTTTTAGGTCAGTTTCCCACATTCACTTCCCAGAGGCAGGAGTGGGGGAAGGGAGAAGGAGAGCAGAGCAGTGGAGGGGGCTTCCATCAGGGCGGCTTTCAGCCTGGGCAGGCAGTGGGTGGGTGGGAGCAGGGCCCAGCAGCCGTGGTGGCGCCCTCTGGGTTTTGACTGAGCCTTTGTGAACTTTAACTCAGCTCTTGTTCACCCATCCCTGAGCCCTCCCTGCCCTGCCGCCAGCACCTTGCTGGCCTTGCCCCTCTCCAGTCCCCGGAGTTCCCCTGGCCTTTTCCTTGGACTCAGGAACTCACCTTCCCTCCTGTTGCCCTGCAGGATGTCTCAGCTGAGCCTGTCCTGGCTGGGCCTCGGGCCAGTGGCAGCATCCCCATGGCAGCTCCTGCTGCTGGTCAGGGGATCCTGGCTCCTGGCGTGCATCCTGGCCTGGACCTAAGCCTTCTGTGACAACGGCCTCCACCTCTGGTGTTTCCCATAGCCCCGAAAATAGAACTGGTTTGGGGGTCATCAGGACCAGGTGAGTGTGGCAGCAGGATGGGTCTGGGGTTTCAGAGTGGATGGACTTCCTGAGGGCTGGTAGTGTGGATCGAGGAGCTGGGATGCAGGTGGGCTGGGGCCTGGGATATCAGAGAAGCTGGAAGGTGGTCCACTCATTCCTCTACTCACTCATTCTACTCACTCACTCATTCCTCTACTCACTCACTCACTCCTCTACTCATTCACTCGTTCTTCTACTCACTCACTTGTTCTTCTCACTCGTTCCACTCACTCGCTCGTTCTACTCACTCATTCAATCTTCTACCCACTCACTGCTCTCCTCACTCCCTCACTCCTCTACTCACTCTCTCTCAACTTATTCAGTCCTCTACTCACTCTCTCCTCAACTTGCTCACTCCTCTACTCACTCACACCTCTCCTATTCCATTCCACATTATCCTCACTTTATTGTCCCCAAGCCTAGACCTCTTTGAATAATTTTTCTTTCTGTCCTCTCTGCATTAGTGCACCTCTGAGAACTACCTAGAATGAGCTACACAGAGTGGGGGCTTTCTGGTCTTTCCACCTTCTCCACTGCTGGATTTGAGACCCTCTCAGCCCACTGTCCACGGTCTGCTTCTTGCCCAGCCCATTTTCTGTTACAGAGCTCCAGCTGGGCCAGAAGACCATTTGGGGCAGTCTGTCACTGGGTGTCTTTCCAAGGGCATCTGTCTCTTTCTCGTTAAATTATTCCCCCTAGGATGCCCTAATTCTCTTCCCCACTAAGATGTCCCTGTTGCCCAAGCTAGATAAAAGTTGGCCACTCACCTGCCCTTTCAAAACCTGCCTTCTTCCCCCTCCTGTAGACCTTGCTCCCAGAGTTAGACCTGCTCTCCCCTTTGGGTGGCATGGTCTTGGTCTGTTCATGTGAAAATGGCAGGATTGAGGGGCTAGGATTCACTAGCACAGAGCCTGGCATGCAGAAGGTGCTCACAAGTGGGAGCTGCCACCCTGAGGGACAATTAGAGTCACCTCTGCCCCTGGAGGCTTTCAAGAATGGAATGTCAGCAGTCAGCAGGGGTGTCCTTGTGTCACACCATGGGACCACCTGGGGACCCTGAAGACTTCAGGGACCCAGGTCAGTAAGGTCTGGCTCTGCAGAGCCAGATGAGCTCGCTGGAGATGCTGACCACCTCCACTTTCCTTTCAGTCACACCTGAGCCCAAGGCCTCAGCACCAAGCCTTCTGCCAACCTCCCACAGCAAGAAGATATTTCCCACAAGAAGCAGGCTGGCCTTCCTGAGTCAACCAGCCTAGCCCCAGCAGCCTACCAGGGCTTTCTCAAAGACAAGAGCAACGTCCTTCCACTACCTCACTTTCCTAGGCGCTCCTGAGGCTTAGGTCCAACAGGATGACAGGGCTATGGCAGAGCCCAGGGCAGCAGGCCAGTCTATGGAGGCCCCAGAGCTCAGGACAAAACCCTGGTGGCCTGGAGGTTTTTGCACTGGAATTCAATGCCCAAGCTCCCCACACATCTAAACTTGGGGGGGGGGGGGGGGGGCGGGATCCTGTTTACCTCGTTATGAGCTGGAGCAGGGCTGCTGGGTCCATGTGCCTTCCACACCTGTCCTGAGCAGCCTTAAGACCTCAAGGCAGGGCCTCACCCCACCAGGGCCCCCACATCAGACCCTGCCCATCCTCTTCCCCATGCAGATATAGGGCCAGAGACACCTGCCTGCATGGTGAAGCCCACAGCAGAGTCCCCTCAGGCCAGTGGCGACCAGCACATTGGGGAAGAAGTCACAGCAGCCCCTGCAGGCCGCCCCCACCCCAGTCCCAGATGACTGCTGGGCCTTGGGAAGTCACAGTTGAAGTGGAGGTTGGACACCGGGAAGCACCTAAAGAGAAGCAAGAGGGTGGCAGCAGCATCATGCCCTCTGACACCTATCCTGACCTGTGGAACAGAGCTCCTATCCCAGAAAATAAGGCCCAGTTCCAGAGGAGCCTGGCCTCTCTTTCAGCTGAACCCTGGCAGGGGAGTGGCATCAGGGCAACTGTAGGCCCCACAGAAGCTGTCAGCAAGTCCCCGGGTTCCAAGAGTCACCAGCCGCCTTCCGGGGAGAGGCGGAAGCAGCCCTCAGCCCTGTCTCAGTCTCAAGATCTCCTCCTGGATCTGGCGTGGAGTCGCCATGAGGTGGAGATTGGCCAGCACTCCTCCAGCCTGGGCTGGCCTTTTCTTCTCCCTACAGTGGCTTTCAGGAGAAACATCCTGCATTTCTATGAAACCAATGGCCCGATTTTTCCTTTCAGCATCTTGCTCTGGCTGTTTTTCTGAGGAATAGTCCTCTAGCCCCAAATACACTCATGTCCTCCTTTTCATTACACAGATTTTATAATCCTATGCCTTACGTTTTGGTGTGTAATCAATTTTGAATACATTGTGGTCTATGATGACATGGGGGTATCGAGGTTTTTACACATGTGGTATCCAGTCTTTCTAATCTAATTTGAGGCTACAACCATCCTTTGTCCTCAGAATGTGCATCACGCCTTCCACATTAACTGAACATGCATGAGAGGGTGTATTCTGGGCTCTGATCTGTTGATCTAAGTGTCTATCCTGTTACCAATACCACACCATTTGGGTGTCTCAAGTTTTTTAGAACTTTTGCAGTCAGACATGGTGACCCCTCACTTGGTTCTTGTTTTCAAGAGCTGTTCTGACTAGGTTTACTGCCACACCACATGCAGAGACACATGCTCATGAGCATGAACACATAGGCACCATACGTACATATGTGAACAGCATGATCATGTAACATTCATCCCATGAAGGCAAGGCTGGTTCCACATTCCACATGAGACAAGGCCACTCACTACACAACAGTTTTTATGTATAACGACCCAACCAATGGGAAGAGGCCAAACGGAATCCAGGAGAAAGGAGATGTGAAAGGAAAGGAGGCTGGGGACAAGGAGAACATACGCTCACATTCACACTTACACACAGTGACCCAAGGAGTGAACGCTTTTGCCGGACTCTGGACAGGGGATAAAGAACCAGCACGGGGGGCCACAGGGTGCCCACATCCAGACATATCCCCCTCCACCTGCTCCTCTCCCTGCTGCGTCCTCCCCCCACCAGAATCACAGGCTGTTTAGGCTGTTCCGGAGGCTGTGACTCCCGCTCAGGGACTTGGCTCCACAGCAGAAGCCAGCTGAGGTGTGAAGGCTGTGATTCCGGGCTGGGACTCCATGAGTGGGAGTTGTGGCTCCAATTGTGGAGACTGTGGTTCCAGCTTGGGGCTGTGGCTCCCCTGTGAGACTGTGCTTCTACCCGTGGGGGCTGTCGCTCCAGCTGCTGCTGTCTGTTGGCTGCGGCCAGCCTACGGGTTGCACTGAGCCAGGCTGTTCCTGTGCCAGCTGCAGCAAAGGTGGCTGTGGCTCTCATCAAAGTTGCACGGGAGGCTTGGCTCACAAGGAGGCTCCGAGGAAAGCTGTGACCCTTGTGGTGGCTTGAAAGGGGATGTGGCTCCTGTGGTTGTAGCCAATCAAGCTGCCACTAGCACTGCTGGGCTCAGTCCAGCTGCTGTGTCCCCGTGTGCAGCCAGGGCAAGATCTGAGCTTCTAGTTACAGGCCCAAAATGGATCCAGCAGAGAGCCTGGATCACCTGGGAGGGACTAGTGCCTCTCATCAGAGCCATACATTGCAGGTCTGACCCCATCCTTTCCAAGAGAGGTAATCCAAATGTGCTGTCCAGTAAGTGGCTTCCAGGTTCTTAAGGAGGGAATGGACCTCCTCATGCCTCCTGCCCCATTCTGGTATCCCCTGCCTCATTTGCTCTGGGTGTGTCATGGTCCTTCCATGCTCCCCTCAACAGTTACAGTCCCTCAAGGGCTAGACTCCTAAAGAGCATGCCCCTCTCCTCCCAATGAGACTGGACTGAGCCAAGGACATCAGATTTTCCTTCTGACCATCTTCAACTGGGCTTTAAGCTGTTTCCTAGAGTTTGGAGGTACAAGAACCCACCTGCATGTCAGGGTACCTCAGAGGTGGCCTCCTGGCCATGGACCACCTGTGTCAAAGGCACCTACAGAGCTTATGAAACATGCAGGTTCCCAAGTTCTGACCTGCTAAGTGAGAGTCTGGGAGCAAGGGAGCCCAGAGAGCATACATTCATACAAGTGCCTTCCCAACCTTTGTCTGAGGCAGAGGTTGCAAACTGCTGGCTCATGGGAAAAACAAACAGACGTCTGCTTCTTAGAAAGATCTGGCCTACCACTGTACTCCAGCCTGAACGACAGAGAGAGACTTTATCTCTCTCTTTTTTTTTTGAGTCAGAGTCTCACTCTGTCACCATGGCTGGAGTGCAGTGGTATGCTCACGACCACTGCAGCCTCGACCTGGAGGGCTCAGGTGATCCTTCCGCCTCAGTCTTCCAAGTAGCTGGAACCACAGGAATGTGCCACCATGCCTGGCTAATTCTTTGACTTATTGTAGAGATGAGGTCTCGCCATGTTGCTCAGGCGGGTCTCAAACTCCTGAACTCAGGCAATCCTCTCTCCTCTGTCTCCCAAGGTGCTGGGATTACAGGCTTGAGCCACCACACCCGGCCTGATATCTTACCTCTTTAAAAAAAAAAAAAAAAGGAAAGAAAAGGTTTGGTGATTCTGTGCCCACTTTCTTCACAGCACTAACTGGAGGGGCTGTGGGACAGGATTTGGACTCTCATTCCCCAGTTACTGCCTGGCCTCATTCCTTGGCTTCTGTGGACACATGGAGCTTTTGACCACTGGTGGCGGGTGATGGCAATACTCATGTCTACCAGCTCCAATGCCAGGTGGCCGGGTATGACAAGCAGGTCAGTCTGTTGCATGCTTCCTCCTTGCATCAGGAGGCATTTGTCCTGCTTTTAGAGCCCGTGAAAGAGGCATGGGTGCCCCCGCCCCATCCCTCCCACCTGTCTTTGGCATCTGCTGCCACATACACTTTCTAAAGAATCCAGACAGGAACTGTGCCCCGGCTCCAGGTTGGATACCCTGTCTGGCGTGAGGTCAGTGTTCCCAAGACAGTTCACCAGACCCTCTAGGGGCCTCCAAAATGCAGACACCCAGCCTCTGCCCTACACCTGGGAATCAATCTCTGGGGCAGTACTGTCTGGAAATCTGTACTTTAAAGGCAGTACCCTGGGTGATTTTGATGCACATTAGGGCGGTGAAGCCTGTGGCCTTCTGGAGAAGAGTGAATGTAGGTTAATTGAGCCCTGATTCAATAGGCCTCTTGGGACTTTGGCCTCCCTGGAAGAAGGGGCTCTCACCCTGCCTGGCCCAAACTTCCACTGTAAACAGCCCTGCTCCTCTGGCCTCTCCCACCGTTCCCCTCCACCCTAGGGCAGCGGGCACTTGGCCCAGCTCCTATCGGCTTCCATCTCCTGTCACTTTCAGGACCAGCTCATTATTCCTTTATTATGCCAATTCTCCTGCTTATCATGATTAATAACCAATCTGGACAGGCCAAGGTGCTGACAGCTGCCCCGTCCACTCTTTCTGTCTGTTTTAATCCTGCCCGCTTATCTGGCATTGACCTGATCTTTTCCCCATTTAATTAAGCAGTGCTGGTCAGTCCACAACAGCCCATGTGCAGATGGGGATGATCAGTTGTCCTGATCAGTGTAAGAGTGATGGCCATCTTTCTGGAAGGTTGTGAGGGTGGGGAAGGAGTCCCATAGGTAGGAGAACACATCGAGTCCGGGACCCTGGGGAGTCAGAGTGATTGATAACCAGTACCCATCAAGAAGCAATTCTTCTCACACCCAGGCATCCTCAGAGCCACAGGGAGGACCTTCTCCACCCTCAGAGATTCTGACTGAGTAGCTCTGTCTGGAGAGAGGCCATGACTCCTCCTTCTTCATAAACTCCCAGCTGCTGCAGCTGGTATAAAAACCTGAGTATTCCTGCAATCATGGGGTCAGCCTGGGGACAGATACGGCCAGGCCCGAGTGGGCCCTGCTGAGGATGGATTCAGCAGGGAAATGACCACATGCCTCAGAGATGCTGTGACTGGCAAAGAAAGGATGGATGGAGCTTCAACCTCTAGAGAGACAGTGGGTCTTCATGATGGTAGGGACAGTGAAAGAGAGAAAGTAAAGATGCTTCTGTAATTCGGAGCACCCGCAAACACGGTGGTGCTCAACAGAAAATGTACCAAGGGGCTGAAATACATTGAGGTCAACATATTTTGACCTCCATAATTTGCCAGACACAGTGAGCAGTGAAAATATAAGGCCCCTGGTTCAAAAATGACGACAAATGTCAAGCCAAGGACAGCAGGGCATTAGGCCAAGCGTGGGGCCCCCGAGCACAGGGTTCTGTGGGTTGGTGCAGGCAAGAGCGAGAACACCCCATGGCCTGTTCATCACTCTGCAGTCCTGAGGTGATTGGCATGTCCATTTCTGATGCCATAAGAGACGGAATGGAAAGTCATGGGGCCCAAGAGTTATAACTCAGTTATGGCGGACGTGCTGCAAATGGGAAAACACAATGGGTAAAATCTTAAAAGAAACTGCTGGAAAGATCCAGGGAAGGGGACCAGGCCAGCATGTACACAAAATCACCCACCTGCAGGAGCACAGAATCAGTCCTTGTGTGTGGATGGACGCTTAGTTCTTTAAGCTACCATTCACTGCACATCAACTCTGCTCCTGACAGTGCACAAGGTCCTCAGCAGGGTACTTCACCCTTGCATCATCCCTGTGCAGTGAGCATTACTGTCCCCTTTTACGGGAGAGGAAACTGAGGTAGAGGCACAGTAACTTGCCTAGTGAGTGAAAAAACCAGCCCACGAGGCCTGAGCTGGGAGACACAGCCTGGGCCCGGCTGGGTCGGGGCACTGTGGGATGGGAGCTGAGTGTGCCCATGTGTGCCCGGGTGCTGTAGGAAGACACCCAGGCACCCAAGTGCCGGCCAAAGTTGGAAGGACTTATAGCAATTAAAATGTTTTGCCTGGGAGCTGTTTGGAAAAAAATTTTTTTTCCAGAAGCGAGAATTTTCTGACTTCAAGGTGCTAACTGGCCCTCTAAATGGTTGTGTTTTTTAATTGCAGCAAATGACTGCCTAGCCATTAGCTTTCACCTCTCTGTGGTTGTTTCTGAGTCCTTTCAGGCCTCCTCCTCCTATTTCTTCTGTTTAATTCAGTCAGGTACCTCCGGGGCAATGGAGATCAATACTCCTCTTTGATAGAAAAGAATCAGGATTGAAACCTAGAGTTAAAACTGAGACATTTTGTATAAATTCAATTAAAAATGCACCTTTAGTGGCTTGATACAGGCACAAAGCTGAGTGTCTATCTCTTTATCTGCCTCTCTCTCCTCATTTTTTCTCTCTCCCTTCCTCGGCTTCTCTCCTTCTCCTTTTCCTGCTCCTAACAAGGGAATCTTGAAACGGGCCTCACCCTGAGTGTGGACTTGAGGGGAGGGGACAAAATCCCAGGTGGGTCTTGGTTCTGAACAGGCTGGGGAGAGAGGCGAGGCTAGGGGGAGAAGACAGGGATGCCAGACCAGACATAGGTTTGCTTTTCTTCTTAAAACCCTTTTTCTTTGACTCTGCGGCCTGGAGGACCAGTGGCTCATCTGGTCTGGCCAGCCCGGCCGCTCCCTGCGTGTTTTGTGACTTGCTTGTCACTGCAGCTGCTAGCGTCTCCAGGGCCCTCGGTGGGTGCAGGGCAGAATCAGGAAGGCACAGAGGCTGTGAGCCCCTCTTTGGTGATCCCAGGGCTGCTGCATACATCTGCCTTGTGTTTTAAAACCCGCCCTTTCACCCCCTTCCCTGCCATCCCCTGCGTCCCTCTCCTAATCCCATCTGGCTCTGCTCATTTTTCACTTGAGTGGGTCTCTCATCCCAGGTTCCACTCAGGCCTCACACTGCTCAACACCAATAAAACACACTCAGCACAGGTAGAACAAAGTGCCCAGGCTCGACTGACAAATGGCCACCCCAGCTCTTGCTAAGCGCGGCTGTAAATTGCTCTTCCTGCCGGCCAGCTGGGCCTGGGCTCAGCGGCATCTCTGCTGGGCCAGGTGGCTGGGAGCGGGCCTCAGATCCAGCATTTGGTCAGCCCTTACAGTTGTTCCCAGGATCCTGGATGTCCAGGAAGGAGCAGGGTGGTAGGGTGGTGGGGGGGATGCTACTGAAATGCTTGTACCTGTGGCTTTAGTCAGAACAGTGGGACACCTGGATTTATTGTGCCATAACCCCAGCAGCAACTATTTATTGTGCACTTGCTGTGTGCCAAGCACTGTGTGGTGATGCTACATCAAATGTTATTTAATCCTCACAACAACTCTATGAGGTGAGGCACCATGAATCTTATTTCACAGATGACGATTCTGACATAGGCTTGATAAAGTCACGTAACTTGTCCAAGACCATCTGACTAAGTCAAGCCAAGACCAAAACAGACTTAAACTCTGGGTTTTTTAGCCCATGCCCCATGTGGGGGACACCAAGCTGGGCACCTCTATTCTCCAGATGTGCATGATGTTCTGCTGGGGCCTGGGAGTAACTGAAGAAAGATCACGTACATGTTCCCATCTGCTTTTCTTATCTACTTCACTAAGAGTCTCCTGCTGGGTCTCCAGAACAAGTGATCAGGAATCAAGAAGGCCACACTCCTGTCCTTGGTCTTCCCTGCATTCTCCCTTGGAAAAGCAGAGGAGGCAGGGAAAGCTCTGGGGGAGGGCAAGGGGGCTTCTCTCGTTCATTCTATTGCCTGGGAGCCTCAGGCTTGTGTTTTGGGGAATGTGGGACACAGGGCTTGTGCCTCTGTAACCTCTCTGCAGGCTCTGGTCACATGGCGGTGTGTTGAAGCCGTCTGTCTTTTGCTTTGGGTGCCTTTAATTGCAGCAAATGAAAGTCCAGGCTGGAGAGGCAGACATCCCGAGCCGGGGAGCTGAGGCTGCTGGACCTCCTTTCTCTGCCTCCTTCCTCTCTGGCAATTACAAACACCAGCCACTTTGGGTCTAAAATGGCCGAGATAATTGAAATGGAATTTGGAATCAGCGCCCTGCAGACAACACTTGTTGAAAGAAAAAATAAAGATCAACTGGGTCATACCTTTTGCAATTTGCATTCAATAATCATACCAAGAGGAACGCACAAAAGGAGCAGCAGTGTTCAGTGGTCTCCAGCCTGCCTGCCTCCCTCCCCGGGTCTGCTGGGGAGGGAGGAAGGGACATCAGAGGGGTGGCAGGGGTGGGTGGAGCAGGGGGCCGCAGGAGGGAAGCAGAAGAAAGTTCTTTCCATGTGAAAGTGGCAGGAGAGAGGACACAGCTGGGTGGGCCTGAATCCCTAGCTGCAAGGAAGGTTGTGTGGAAAGCTTCCCCTTGAGGGTCTCACCTCCTGTGCTCTCCATGCCCTCCACACACACACCCATGTGAGGCGAGAGACAGCAGGAGCCCAGGAGGCAGAAGCCCCGATTTTGGACAGGCTGCAGGGGGACTCTTTGGATCACGGTCCCTTTCAGTATTTCCAGCTGTGGCGGCAGAAGGCATGCTGGGGCAGAGGGTGTGTACCCAGCAGGGCGCGGGTACAGCTCTCAGGCCATTGGGCTGTGGGCTTTTAGACGTGTCCCATGGGAGCCCTGCCATCTGTAATTCCTGGAGTCACTGTTACTCATGTTTGGGTCCTCAAGGAGGTTGCCCAATTACACGGATACAACTTCCCTACCCCACCAACTTCAGCACAGTGTGTTCCCAGATCCACACTCTCAACCACAGACACCTTCGCCCACTTTCCCTGTCATGCTGCCTCTTTCTGTCTGTGAGACCTCATGGATTTGGGATCTCAAGAGCTCCCCAATGCTGACATATTGTGGGTAGGGGAGTCTGTCTTGGAGGTGGAGAGATGGTGTTATGGGCTGAATTATATCTCCCAAATTCACATGTTGGAGCCCTAATCCCCAGTATCCCGAATATATAGAGACTATATTTGGAGACAGAGTCTCTAAAGAGGTAATTAAAAGTGGTCATGGGGCAGGCTCTGACCCAGTAGGACTGATGTCCCTATAAGAAGAGGAAACTTGGACACAGAGGCAGGAGGAGTGCATGGGCACATAGGGAAGGCCATGTGAGGACACAGCAAGAAGGAGGCTGTCCACAAGCCAGAAAAGAGAGGCCTCAGGAAAGAAAAATCCTGTCGACACCTTAGCCTTGGACTTCCAGCCTGTGAGAACATAAATTCCTATTTAAGGCAGCCCATTTGTGGGGCTTTGTTATGGCAGTCCCGGCAAACTCATACAAAGGACTGTCTGCAGGGAGGCATTTGCCTGGGATGCTCCTGTGCTCCAGGAGGGAAATGTGTGATGGTGATGATATTGATGATGGTGATGGCGATAATGACGATGGTCATGGTGATGATATTGATGATGGTAATGATGAGGATGGTGATGATGACGACAATGGTGATTACTATGATTAAACATCCTGTTCTAGCCCTTCATAGGACCATCAGCTGCCAAGAAAAACAGGCCATGGGTCTCAGCCTGAGCTTCTGTGCTGAATTTCCACTGGAGTCTGTGTCTGGGCTGAGACGGTGGGAGGCCCAGAGGGTCCAGGTCACAGGAGAAGTGCCCTCTGTCTGGGGGGAAGGGCACTATAAAAAATTGGGACAAGCCGGGCTCGGTGGCTCAGCCTATAATCCCGCGCCTTTGGGAGGCTGAGGTGAGTGGATTGCCTGAGCCTGCGGGTTCAAGACCTGCCTGGGCAGCGAGACCTCATCTCTACAATAAATCAAAAAAATTAGCCAGGCGTGGTAGCACACACCTGTAGTTGCTACTTGGAAGGCTGAGGCGGAAGGATCGCCGGAGCCCAGCAGGTCAAGGCTGCGGTGGCCGGGAGCGGCCACTGCACTCCAGACTGGGCAACAGAGTGAGACTCCAACTCAAAAAAAAAAATTGGGACAAGATGACAGTGAAGTGAAATCCACACACTTGATCCCATAAATACTACATGGAGCCACAAAAGCACATTGCCAGAGAGGATGCACTAGGTGTGGCCGTGTATATGGAAACTGAAGCATGCAAAGTCCTATGGTATGTTGTTTACGGATCCATTCTGGAGCGGAGTACACAAGGGACTTCCCTGAATTTTGGGGGGAAATGTGCAATTTTTTTCAGCTGGAGGGTGAATGTGTGAGTGTGTATATATATAAAATAAATATAGTGTATATGTACATATAGAGTGTTCATATATACACACACTCTCTCTATAACATATGTAGAGAGAGAGAGACACACACAGAGACAGACAGAGAGAGAGAGATTCTTTCAATGTTACATAGGCTGGTCTCAAACTCTTGCCTAAAGCAATTCTTCTGCCTCAGCCTCCCAGAATACTGGGATTACAGGCATAAGCCACTGCACCTGACCTTCTGTGAGTTTTTCATGCTATTTTTGAAACATCTGTGTGGTCTTAAGTATTTTACAATATAAATCACCTGGCCTTCTGTGAGTCTTTCATGTCATTTTTGAAACTTTTGTGTAGGTCTTAAGTATTTTACAATATAAAGCTTTTGGATGTGCTCATGGCTCATTTTGCAAACTCAACAGAGTGTTTTCTTGAGGGTGTCTCAAAATGTTATCAAAGATGGGTCAGTCGAGAGGCCATCATCCTGGTGATGCAGCCCTGGGCTACGGAGGCATATGCCTGATGCCCGGGACTCTCATCCGCGCCCACCCGTCCCCTCTCCTGCCTCCTCCTCCAAGTCGAGTAGTCCTTCCCCATCTGCTAGCTGTGCTGTCCCTTGCTCGGTAATATGTCCTCTCTGGGTCATGTAGCAGGCAGAGGCTCTGGTCCCCCTCCCGGGCAAGGTAGAGGGGCTTAGGAACATGTGTTTCTGGGAGGCAGACACCAGTTGGTTGGGGAGACATTTGCGTATGTGTCTGTGTGTGTGTCTGTGTGCGAGTTGCTGGATGGGTGTGTGTGTATATACCCCTTGGATATGGGAAGGCAATTCTGAGTCTCAAGGTCTGGGGACGTGAGGTCCTTTGGAGGGAAGTATGTGCCTCTTCAGGCGTAGGCGTGTGTGTGTGTGTGTGTGTGTGTGTGTGTGTGTGTGTGTATGTGTGTGCGCGTGCGCGCACGCTTCCATCCATGTCCCTGGATGGTTGTGTGTATACCCCAGGATATGGGAAGGTGATTCTGGAGCTTAAGGGCTAGAGGACGCTGAAGTTCTTTGGGGGCAGGTGCATGCCTCTCCAGGAGCAGGGGTGTGTCTCTGAGCTTGCCCTGGGCCTGGACCCATCCACAGTCCATCCCCAGAAGCTCCCACTGCACATTCTGCCAGTAATCACAGCAGATAAACTGCACTGGTTGAGGGCTGTTGTCCCTGGCTGGCTGCCAGTCATGCAGCCCCAGGCTGTGCAATGGGAATCCATGAATTTTAATAAGAGGTACACCCTGTGTTATTAAGAAAAGTGTTTATTACTGTCACTATGCACTGACAGCAATTTCCATCATCGTTAAACGGCCGATGGGGGAAGGACACGGTGGCTGCGCACTGCAGTGTCTGGGGGCACAGGCCGAGCTGGTGCAAGCTGGGGAAGGAGGTCTGTGTGCCTCCTGCTTACTGCCGCAGCTCCTTTCCCAGCAAGCCTGGAGCTTGGGCTGAGCCTGACCCTGCTTGGGGGGGTGGGAGGGGACTCTGCTGGTGTCTGCATGCTGCCCCAGGGAGGGGAGGGACACTGGGTTGGAACCTGCTGCCCTGGGCCCACCCGCCCAGCTCCTCCTGGTGTCAACAGGGGGAGGCTGGACTTTGATTCTGCCTGGAATGTTCTGTCCACGCCAGATTTGTTTGAGTTTTCCTTGGGATCCTGCAGTTGCAGCTCAATCTGAAATGGCCCCATGCCTGCCCCATCCTGCCTCGGTCACCGTCATCCCACCAGATCAGGGTCCATAGGCCTCATCTCTCTCCATCCCACAGAGAAAGCTACATGTGGAAGGATGCCACTTCTGTCTTGCCCACCACTCTGTCCCCAGCACGGAGAAGAGGGCCTGCTGCACAAAGGCATGTACACATCTGTGTTTAGTCACGAGATGAAGGAGCCCTCCACACTTGCCCTTCCTGCTGACTTTAAAAATACAAGTTTCATGTCACCTAGCCATCTTTCTTCTGGGAATAAACCTAGAATAAATGAAGTCATCATCTTGTACAAATAAATGTACTCCCATAACCATCACAGCATTGTTCTGTATAGATAAGACATGGAAACAATCTTATTTGTTGAGAGAAAACTAGCAGTAGAATGTGTGAAATGCACATACATACACATACACATCTGTGACAACATAAAGCCAGAAGACATTATGCTATATGATATAAACAAGATACAGGAAAAAAAAAACCCACAAGAAAATCTCATCTATATGCAATCTTAAAAGTAAAACAAAGTTGAATACATAGAATAGAGACATGATGGTCACCACAGGTAGAGGGTAGAGGCAATAAGGAGATGTAAATCAAAGGTTAAAAATTAACATTTCTGTAGAATGAATACATTTACAAATCTGAAGTATAGCATGAGAACTGTTTTTTGTGAAACCATTTTGTAACTGAGCATTTCCTAAGAGAGTAGACTTCATGTACTCTTAACTATGTGAGATGATACTGACCTTTAGTAATTACCTCACTATGTGTTATCAAAATATGTTGCACCCCTTAAATGTCTTGAGTAGAATATTAATAAAGTATGCATAAGGGGCACTTTTGTTAAGTGACCAGGGACGAGTCATTTGCAAAAATCATTCAGTGTCATATGGCCATATATGTCTTTCCTCTCTGTCTCTGAATCTGAGAATGCATTTCTCTAAAGAAACAATCCTGAATTAGTAAAAATATATACAGATACATTACAGCATGCAGTGATTATTCATAAACACACCAACTGATAAATACTTTTGTAAAACACATATTGCTAAAACATCACTTAAAAATCTAAAGAATGAAACTTATGGGAAGAGTTCAGAAAAAGTAAAGTTATAGACTTGTTCTTTAAGAAAAATGGACTGGGAAAAGCTACAGAAATTGGAAAATACACCGTGTTGTAGTCAGAAGCGCCTTGTTGCAAGCACATTATATGTATTCATGCAATCTATCGTGGCAGGTTGTTATCTTGAACCAGGTGGGTATGCTTTAACATATCTCCAAAAATATATCTTGACAATATATAGAATGCATATAAGAATAAATGAAATGAGAAAACTCAATTTCATCTTTAAAACTTAAGAAAAAGTACAGAATTGCACTAAGAGCGCTCAGATTTGTCTATTTGTAATAGAAGACCATCTATTTTCAATGAACGTAACTGATGAAGATGAAAAGAAAATCAGCTCATAATTTTTGGCAATTTGAGAGTTCTGTAGATGCTTCTCAAATAACACTGATCCACATGCAGTGGTTTGTAATTCAAATAACTAAAACACTGATCCACATACAATGGTTTGTAATTCAAATAAGTAAACAAACCTCAGTACTCCAACATTACAGCAATTCATGAATTTTGCTTATTACAAGGTTATCAAAAATTTGGAAGTGGTCAGGAAGCATCTATTCTTTCAAGGTATCCAATGTAAACTCTTGTAAAAAAAACATTTTACGCGGCTGTAAGTGTTTTGTTTTGGTGTGCTTTGTTTTGATCATTTGAGACCATCACAGGCTCATGAGAAAATTGCAACCAGGGCAAAACTCATTTTGGAAAATAAGATAAGCTAAGTATAAGCCTGGAATACTGTTAAGTAGACTTCCTTTGAACCCAGGAAACAAGAGTACTATGCATTCTGGTTTCAATGTCAATATTTGAACTTAAAATAATATTTGAGGTTTAACATACTTCATTAAGCATCTATCAGTTAATGTAAAATAGCAGGAAACTGCACAATTTAAATTCATGAAAACACGTCCTCGGTAAAGGTAGAAATGTTTCCCGGCATTTCAGGCACAATCTGAGGCAGCCAAACCTTGACCTGGATCACCTCCTCCTCCCCTACCTGGTTTTATGTTCATTTTCTATTTTACATATGTGTTCATTTACATTTGACATTGGGTGTGTGTTGTCCTCAATCTGTATTGGGTATTTTCTTCAAAAGAATCCTCAAATCATAAAAACACTACAGCTGGCTGCACTTTCAACCCACAAAAACACTCAGGGAACGAACATCCTAAACTCATCATTGCTCAAATATTACATGATACAGCAAAGAATAACAGTGGGTGAGAAAATGAAGAGCACCTAAACTCACGGTGTAGGATCAGTGTCCAGGATGGACCTCATTTAAGGTCCCTCCTCTGCTCTCAGGGTACTGACACTGCAAGGCCTGGCTCCCTGGTTCGTGGGGCTCGGTTCCTTTCAAAAAATTCACAACACAATACTAGAAATGGAGTTTAGCAGTGTATTAAAATGAATTAAATTAAACACCATGCCAAATGGAATTTATTCCTGGAATTCAAGTATAGCACAACTTACAAAAATAAATGTAATATCCAACAAAGACCAATCAAAGTAACATACCACACATTAACAGTATAAAACTAAAAATATATGCTCTTTATAACTGATGTACAAAAATAATCGAACAGAAGTTCACACTTTTTCATGATCAAAACAATAAAAAATAACTAAGAATTGAGGAACACTTACTTCACATAATAAAGGCCATATATGAAAACACAAAGCTAACATGATACTCAATGTTGAAACTTCAGGCTTTTCCCAAGAGATCAAGAACAAGACAGGGACATATTCTTTCACCATTTCTATTCAAGATAGTGTTAAGAGTTCTGGACACAGTAATTAAGCAAAAAATAAATTTTAAAGTTATCTTATCGTGAAAGAATGAAGTTAACTCTCTTCACAGAGACATAACATTATATATAAATAACTCTAAAAAGTTCAAACACACACACACACACCCCTACACCTTTCAGAATTATTAAGTTCAGCAATATTGTAGGATACAAATTCAACATACGAAAGCCAGATACACTTCTATACTTTCAAAGAGCAACCTGAAGAAACAATTAAGAAAACAATTCATTTACAATAGCACCCAAAGTAATAAAATAGTAATAAACCTAACCAGACAGAAGAATAGTACCCTAAAATCCACTAAATATTGCTGACAGAAATTAAAGAGGACATAAGTAAATGTAAAAGAAATATTATGTTAACTAGTCGAAAACCATAGTTATCTTAAGACGCCAATACTACCCAAAGCATTTCAAATACAATGAAATCTCTCTCAAAACCTAAATGACCTTTTTTTGACTAGAAATAGAAAAATCCATTCTAAAATTCACGCAGAATCGTGTGACACCCGAAACAGCCCAAACGATCTTGAAAATGAACAAAGTTTAAGGTTTCACACGTTCTGCTTTCAAACTTAGCACAAAGTTCTAATAATCAAAACAGTGAGGTACTGGTATTAAGACAGACATATCGATCCATGGAACAGAATAAACAGCCTAAGAATCAGCATACACATATATTGCCAAAATTCATTCAGTGGGAACAGGGCATTCTTTGGACAGATGGTTCTCAGAAGACTGGATACTCTCAAGCAAGAGAATAAATTTGAACCCTTGTCTTGCACCGTAAAATTTTTAACTTAAAATGGATAAGGTACCTAAAGGTAAGAGTTGAAACTATAAAGCCCTTAGGCGAACACTGAGAAGAAAAACCCCATGACTGTGCATCTGTCAATTATTTCTTACACCTGCCTGAAAATAGGCACACACACAAAAAATCCAAAAAACAGAACGGACTTCATGAAAATCAAAAACTTTTCTGCATCCAGGAACACTCCCCACAGAGAAAATCAGCAACTCCAAATATGAGAAAAAGTATTTGGGGATCCTATTTCTAAGTGACTGACATACATGATATAATTAGTAAACACCTATAATCAAACAACAATAAAAAAAGCGAATTCACAAATGGGAAATTAACCTGAATAGACATGTTTTCCAAGAATATATACATGCATGGCCAGTACACACATGAAAAGACGCACATCTTTTCACCAAGCATCAGGGAAATGTGAATCAAAAGGACAACGAACAGAACCTCATTGATTCAAGATGAATAAATTCTAGCATCCCGAAGTACGTTAATTATAGTTAACGTTCCTATGTGTACACTTGAAATCCGGTATCTGTTCTCATGACAAGAATAAGAATGAAACAAAACAATACAGACAAGAAATAATAAGGAAGGAAGGAACGAAGGAAGGAAGGAAGGAAGGAAGGAAGGAAGGAAGGAAGGAAGGAAAGAAGGAAGGAAGGAAGGAAGTTAAGGGGGACGTGAAGGAAATGAACCCATAAACAATCACTGAGGATAACGTAAAATAGTGAATCCTCAGTGGAGAAACCCATCGCACTTTCCTAAACAATTACGCATCACACACCACACAACCCAGCAATTCCTCTTCTAGCGCTTGCTAAACACAGGTGAGAAAATTCAAGAAAATCGCGGCTTCTCCACTCACCGTGTCGGGTCAATGTCCAGAAGCGGCCTCACCTTAGTTCCTCCGGGGCCCTCGGGGCACCGACACTGCAGGGCCCGTGGCGCCGTGGGCCTCACTCCGCGTTCCTCGGAGGTTCGGGGCGTCCTCGCGGTCTCGGCGGCGCGGGGGGAGGGGGGGGGACAATTCCGCAG
>NW_007087845.1:19000-40936 GCF_000164805.1 Carlito syrichta
GCTCCAGGTCGGCGGCGGCTGGGGGGCCGGGTTTTGAGGTTGAAGGCTGCGGAGGAACCCGCCGGGCGACTGGCGGCAGCGGCGGCGCTAGGGAAAATTCGGAGTCACGATGAGCAGCACCTCCCTCGACCCAGTTTACGGTGGGCAGCTACCCTGGGGTCCAGGTCCAAGGTCGGTGGCGGTGCGGGGAGCCATGCTTTGCCGTTCGCGGCTGCGCGGGGTTCCCGGGTCGGAGGCGGGGCAGGAGACCCGGTCCGCAGTCCCCGCCAGCGCGGGGGTCGGGCTCCTGGGTCGCCTACTGCGCTGGGGCCCCTGCTCACCGTCCTGGGCGGTGCGGAGAAGGTTGGCGCGGGCCGGTTCCGAGATTAGAGGAGGGGCGAAGAGCCGGGCTCTGCAACCCGCTGCAGCGCGGGGTAACCGGGTCGGCGACGGTGCGGAAACCCCCGACAGCTGTCTGCTTAGCCGTGGGGGAACCGGGGCCTGCTGTGCGGGAGGCCCGGGTCAGTGGTCTTTAGCTCCACGGACGCCCCAGCTCCGGGATCAGCGTCAGCGGGGGTCCCGCCAGTCTACAGGTTTCCTGCACACAGCACACCAGCATACATACAACGTAAACTGGCCTGGAAGAAATCACACTGAGAGACTGGAACCTAGCAGGACATTTATAACCTGCGTATTCAAATGAGGTCTCCTGAAAAACTCGTTTTGATTGGATCAAAGGAAACACAGACGCCATCCTTATTAGGTAATCGTTAACCAATTAGAATAGTGCAAATGAATGGCTATCATCCAATCAAAATGAGGGCTTATCATCCAATCAAAAACAGTCTTTATCATCCAATCAAAGTGAATCTTTCGGGAGTCCGCATTTATAGGCCGCCTATATATATATTCTGCTTAGTTCGCGTTCTCCCTGTCAGTGTGACTTCTTCTGGTCACCTTGTGTTCTCTCCTGCTTTGGTGTGTCCGGAAAAGCTACTGTTATGCGGAACCCCCGCCCCGTGGACCGCGAAGGTGAATACTCCGCACCGCCTCCGACCCTGGACTTGGTGCACCGGGCCCCCAGCGCCACCATGTACTGCGGAGCCAGGCCCCAGTGGCACCACCAACCACTGAGCCAGGCTTCCCGCACTGACGCTGACCGCGGATCCAGGTTCCAAGGGCTACCCAAGCCACCCGCGCAACAACCCGGGTGCCCCGCACTGCCATGAGCGGCAGAGCCTGGCTCCCCACCCTGCCATCGGTCACTGAGCCAAACCTTCTCACCGCTGACTACCGCAAGCAGGGGCCCCAGCGCAGCAGATGACCATGGAAGCGAACATGAGCCTCTGTGGACCGGCCCTGCGGTCCACGAGCCTTCTGTGTTGGGGCCCTGAGAGCACAGGAGGGAACTTGAGGGAGGCGGCTCCTGGACACTGACCCTACACGGTGAGTCTAGAAGCTCTCCTCTTCTTGAATTTTCTCACCTGCTCTTTGGCCAATGCCAGAAGGGGAATTGCTGGATTCTGTGGTATCTTAAGCATGGTTGTTTAGGAAAGTGCAATCAATTTCTCCAAAGATTCACCGTTTTTCACATTATCACCCGGCAGCCTTCAACCTCAAAAGCCGGCCTTCCCAACCACCGCCGACTTGTGGCCTGGCGCCCCGTGCTGCAAACAGCAGAGCCCGGCTTCCAGAGCCACCGCTGACCTTGGAGCCAGGCCCCGGTGCCGCTGAGGACCACGTGGCCGCCACCCGCCTAAGCCTGGCGGGTGGGGGGTGCAGTGAGGGACCCCATGCTGCAGGGCAGACACTGAGGCCGGCAGGGTCCCAGCTCACCTGTGGCCTGGGTAGAGGGACCAGCGGCCCTGCGAGCTGCCACCCCATTGTTTCACCACACTCTCTGCAAGAACTGCATGTTTCTTTAAGGTCAGTGACTGGGTTTTACCTTCTTCCTTTGATAGTGTCATGTTTTCCTCTTTGTATGGTTTTTTTGTGTGTGGGGAGGAGGGTTGGGTGTTTATGCCTTGTGAGATTTGCTGTCATTGAGACATGAATATTTAGGAAAAAAACACTCTCCTGGTCTCTAGGGACTGGCTCCGTGGTGCAGAGGAAGCCCAGCGAGGACCTTTCAGCCTTTTCTGAGCTGTGTTCAGCCCAAGCCGACTAGGACCTTTCAAGCCTTTTCTGAGCACCTCTGTTCACTGGGCTTGTGTGTGGGTTCAATTCTCTCCATCACCTCAGCACCTTGCCCTGCTTCTGCTCAGAAGCCCATCTCCTGCTGCCCCGGCATCTGCCTCTAGGGCTGTATATGGTGCTATAGTTGTCTCTTCTTCCCTGACTTTTGGACAAAGCTGCCAGCTAGCAGTGCTCCCAGTTATTGAGACAGATGTCAGCTCCCCAGGCAGACCCCAAGTATCCAGAAGAGACCTGCAAAGCCCACACTTTTGTTGCATCTTGAAGCAGGAGCCCAGCTTCCTCAGTCACACAGCCCCTGGTTGGATGGGGAGCGGAGCAGTTGGGCATGTCAAATGCCACATGCTTCTTCAGCCTTTCTCTGGAGTTCCTTTTTGGTTGGATGTTGGTCTTGCTGTTGCAGTGTCTCAACTGTATCTAGAGTTCTCACAAAGACATTCTGAATATCCCTGCAAACTTGGGTCTCTGTGGGGGAATGAGGACCAGAAACTTCCTAGACTGCAGTCTTGTTGACATCTTTCTCTTAGTTTAAAAAATGGATTCCAATGAATGCTTTCTACAGGAAGGAGACTGGCCAATTTTCATGCCTAGAGATGATTTTTGCAGTCTCTTCTTTATTATCAGTTGACATTGTTACTAATGGTATTTTTTTTTCCCCAAGTCGATTATTATTATTTTTTTACATTTTCTGTGCCGTATTTATTAGTTTTTTTTTTTCCTTTTGGGGTTGCTGGATTTTGTGTCATGCTTAGAAAGAACTAACCCACTATTGACATGGTTAAGAAAACCTTATCTCTCTTTTCTTTCTTTTTTTTTTTGAGTTGGAAGCTCACTCTGTTGCCAAGACTGGAGTGCAGTGGCACATTCCCAGCCACCGCAGCCTCGACCTGCTGGGCTCCAGCGATCCTTCTGCCTCAGCCTTCCAAGTAACCAGAATTACCACACCTGGCTAAATTTTTTGATTTATTGTAGAGACATGGTCATACCAAGTTGCCCAAGCGGGTCTCAAACCCGCGGACTCAGGCAATCTGCTCGCCTTGACCTCCCAAATCTGCTCGCCTTGACCTTTGGGATTACAGGCTGAGCCACCGAGCCTGGCCTGTTTTCTTTTAGTTTATGTTTTAATTTTTAGGTTTAAGACTTTATTCTGCCTAGAATTTAGAGAAAAGGATGGAGTAAGGATACAATTACAATTTTACTAGACCCTCCATAATTGTGTCAACTTTTTTTAATGCAATAATCCTATTATTCCTACCAATTTAAGGTATTGTCATCATCACATGGACAATTTGTTTATTTAGATCTCTTTCTGGTGTTTTATTATTTTACATTATTCTGTTTGATCTTCCTGTGATTGTAACAAGGTGTTGAGATTTCATAGTGGTATCATAAGTTTTGATATTTGGTTCTGAACTTCCTTTTTGCCATTTTTTCTTGCTTATGTTTTTCTGTATTATTGTTACAATTTGTGTGTCCAGTTTCAAAAACCTTTTTAATATTTTTACCTAAATCACATTATGTGTACAGATTGATTTAGAAAGAATTGCCTTGATTGTAGGATTAAAATTTTCTATTGAATACAAACAGCCCATTCATTCATTATTCACCACTTCTTTTATGTCTCTCAGAATTTTAAAATATTTTCACAGCAATTTTTCAGAGACCGTTTTATTACAAATGTTATTGAAGTATGGTTTCATGGAGAAAATATATAAGACTGCTGCTTGATGAATCGACACCATCTGAACTCAGATTCAGAAAGAGAACCTCACCACACTCCAGAAGCTCTCTGTGTGTCCCCCCTCCAGTCCTGTGCTTCTGTCCTGACCCTCACAGCAAAGATCAATGTGTCTTTTTTTGGCTTATGAAGAAGGAGGTGGACAGTGTGTGCCCTTTTCCTGGCTTTATTCATTACACGTGTGTGTAAGATTATCATTGCTGTATAGGTTTTTACTCAGTGTAATTTAGTAGAATGAATTTTTCTTTTGTACTATGAATGGACATTTGGACAGTTTCTGGCTTTGGGGCAGGAGAAAGCAGCACAGGCAAGTCACAGAGAAGGCATGAAGGTTGGGCCAGGTGATGTGAGGAGAGAGAGGTGTGGGGTTCCCCAGAACTGAATCTCAGACCTTGGCCAGGCACAATCCAGTCTCATTTGGAGGAGAGGGGCATGCTCTTTAGGTGTCTAGCCCTTGAGGGACTGTAACTGTTGAGGGGAGCATGGAAGGACCATGACACACCCAGAGCAAATGAGGCAGGGGATACCAGAATGGGGCAGGAGGCATGAGGAGGTCCATTCCCTCCTTAAGAACCTGGAAGCCACTTACTGGGACAGCAAATGGACTGCTTGTCTTGAAAAGGATGGGGTCAGACCTGCAATGTATGGCTCTGATGAGAGGCACTAGTCCCTCCCAGGTGATCGAGGCTCTGCTGGATCTATTTTGGGCCTGTGACTAGAAGCTGAGATCTTGCCCTGTCTGCACATGGGGACACAGCAGCTGGACTGAGCCCAGCAGTGCTAGTGGCAGCTTGACTGGCTACAATGACAGGAGTCACATCCCCCTTTGGATGTGTCACAGCTTTCCTCGGAGACTCCATGTGAGCCAAGGGTCACAGATTTCCCCAGAGCCTCAATGTGAGCCAAGCATCCCATGCAACTTTGATGAGAGCCACAGCCACCTTTGCTGTAGCTGGCGCAGGAACAGCCTGGCTCAGTTCTACCCACAGGCTGGCAGCAGCCAACAGACAGCAGTAGCTGGAACGATATCTGCCACGGGTAGAAGCACAGTCCTACAGGGGAGCCACAGCCCCAAGCCGGAACCACAGTCTCCACAATTGGAGCCACAACTCCCACTAGTGGAGCCCCAGCCCGGAATCATAGCCTTCACACCTCAGCTGGCTTCTGCTGTGGAGCCAAGTCCCTGAGCGGGAGCCACAGCCTCCGGAACAGCCTAAGCAGCCTGTGATTCTAGTGGGGGGAGGATGGAGCAGGGAGAGGAGCAGGTGGAGGGGGATGTGTCCCAGTGTGGGCCCCCCATGCTGGTTCTTTATCCCCTGTCCAGAATCTGGCAAAAGCGTTCACTCCTTGGGTCACTGTGTGTAAGTGTGAACGTGAGCGTAGCCTCCTTTCCTTTCACATCTCCTTTCTCCTGGACTCTGCTTGGCCTCTTCCCATTGGTTGGGTCATTATTCATAAAAATTGTTGTATAGTGAGTGGCCTTGTCTCATGTGGAATGTGGAACCAGCCTTGCCTTCATGGGATGAATGTTACGTGATCATGCTGTTCACATATGTACGTATGGTGCCTATGTGTCCATGCTCATGGGCATGTGTCTCTGCATGTGGTGTGGCAGTAAACCTAGTCAGAACAGCTCTTGAAAACAAGAACCAAGTGAGGGGTCACCATGCCTGACTCCAAGAAGTGCTATAAAACTTGAGACACCCAGATGGTGTGGTATTGGTGACAGGATAGACACTTAGATCAACAGATCAGAGCCCAGAATACACCCTCTCATGCATGTTCAGTTGATGTGGAAGGCATGATGCACATCCTGAGGACAAAGGATGGTTGTAGCCTCCAATTAGATGAGAAGGACTGGATACCACATATGTAAAAACCTCGATACCCCCATGTCATCATAGACCACAATGTATTCAAAATTGATTACACACCAAAACGTAAGGCATAGGATTATAAAATCTGTGTAATGAAAAGGAGGACATGAGTGTATTTGGGGCTAGAGGACTATTCCTCAGAAAAACAGCCAGAGGAAGATGCTTAAAGAAAAAATCGGGCCATTGGATTCCTAGAAATGCAGTGTTTCTCCTGAAAGTCACTGTGGGGAGAAGAAATGGCCAGCCCAGGCTGGAGGAGTGCTGACCAACCTCCACCTCATGGCGGCTCCATGCAAGATCCAGGAGGAGATCTTGAGACTGAGACAGGGCTGAGGGCTGCTCCTGCCTCTCCCCGTCGAAGGTGGCTGGTGGCTCTTGGAGCCCGGGGACTTGCTGACAGCTGCTGTGGGGCCGACAGCAGCCCTGATGCCACTCCCCTGCCAGGGTTCAGCTGAAGGAGAGGCCAGGCCCCTCTGGAACTGGGACTTATAATCTGGGATAGGAGCTCTGTTCCGCAGGTCAGGATAGGGGTCAGAGGGCATGATGCAGCCACCACCCTCTTGCTTCTCTTTAGGTGTTTCCTGGTGCCCAGTCTTCACTTCGACTGTGACTTCCCAAGGCCCAGCAGTCATCTGGGACTGGGGTGGGGGTGGCCTGCAGGGGCTGCTGTGACTTCTTCCCCAGTGTGCTGGTCGCCACCGGCCTGAGGGGACTCTGCTGTGGGCTTCACCATGCAGGCAGGTGTCTCTGGCCCTGCATCTGCATGGGGAAGAGGATGGGCAGGGTCTGATGTGGGGGCCCTGGCGGGGTGGGCCCTGCCCTGAGGTCTTAGGGCTGCCCAGGACAGGTGTGGAAGGCACATGGACCCAGCAGCACTGCTCCAGCTCATAACGAGGTAATCAGGATCACCCCCACCAAGTTCAGATGTATGGGGAGCTTGGGCATTGAATTGCAGTGCAAAAACCTCCAGGCCACCTGGGGTTTGTCCTGAGCCCTGGGGCCTCCATAGACTGGCCTGCTGCCCTGGGCTCTGCCATAACCCTGTCATCCTGTTGGACCTCAGCCTCAGGAGCACCCAGGAAAGTGAGGGAGTGGGAGGACGATGATCTTGTCTTTGGGAAAACCCCTGGTGGGCTGCTGGTTTACTCAGGAAGGCCAGCCTGCTTCTTGTGGGAAATATCTTCTTGCTGTGGGAGGTTGGCAGAAGGCTTGGTGCTGAGGCCTTGGGCTCAGGTGTGGCTGAAAGGAAAGCGGAGGTGGTCAGCATCTCCACTGAGCTCATCTGGCTCTGCAGAGCCAGACCTTACTGACCTAGGTCCCTGAAGTCCTCAGGGTCCTCAGGTGGTCCCATGGTGTGACATAAGGACACCCCTGCTGACTGCTGAGGCTAGAGCAAGAGGTGGCTGCAGCTTGAGACAGGGGCATTAAAGGGCACCTCCAGCTGCTCCTGGGACACCCCCTGTATTTACCTAACTAGGGGATCACTGTTCATTGCAAGGATGTTCGGCCTGTCTTCTGCCCAGGCTCAGAACTGAGGTGGGAGAGACCTAGTCTGTCTTTAGCCTCCTAGCAGCTTTCCCATGCAGTGTGTCTACGCAGGTGAGATGACCAGGGTCCTGGACCCTTCCTCTCTGGGACTCCTCTTTTTGCATGCCAGGATTGGGCTGTTCCTCCCTCAGTTGAACTCTGGCTTCTAGCTCTTGGGAGGAGGTCTCAACTGGGACCTCTTCCCAAATTCTCTTGGGGTCTGAGACATGGATCGTCTCTACTCCCTGGTTCCAGGTGAGTTGACCTGATGCCCTTGGAGGGTTGCTCAGGGGTGAGTCCCTGCTGCTTTCTGGCATTTGGGTGCTCCAAGGCAGGGGAGTACTGCACCCCCCCCCAGTGCATTGCCTTCCAGGGCCTTCGAGGCAGGAGCAGAAAGAATGGAGAAATGGCTGGGAGAATCCTTGCCCAGATCCACTCCAGGCTTTGAGCTTCGTCCATTAACCCTAAGTCAGCACCCACCCTGGAGGCCTGTCTAGAATCAAAGGAGAGGAGAACGTCAAGGAGCATGACGAAGGCCCCGAGAGCCGCACTGCGGATGTCTGGGCACCCACACTCTTTAATGCCTGAGAGGGTGACTGGGGAAGGGCCTGGTGCTGGAGCCCAGGTGGTGGCAGGTCCCAGTGCTCCTTGTCAGCTGTGTCATGGAGGCCTGGAGCTCCCTTATCACTGCATCATCATGCAGTGCCCAGACCTCTGGCAACTTGTTCTCCGGGAGTTCCCACAGGCCCATCAGGCACAGTTTCAGGAGGTGTTCTAGGGAAGAAACGCATTAGCTCAGGATGGTCCCCAGGGAGGATCTTGGACTGTCCCTTTTTCCTTCCTGGTTTGAAAAGACAGGCTACTCGCACTGGGCTGTGCCGGGTCCTTCTTTGGCCACCTCCTGCACAGATCCAGCTGTGCATGGAAGCCACCCCAAAAGGGCCCAAGGATGAATGTGTCGCTACACTCCTCCCTTTCTTGGGTCTGTGTGGGGTTGGACTCCGTGTCTGCCTCCCAGGCCTAGCCTGTCCTGGCCTATTTCCAGACCAAGGCACAAGGCCCTGTGAACTGTGTGAGCTGCCCTCGGGGAGTCAGAGTCCGTCCTGCATGCTTTCTTGGGCACCCTCAGGAACACGGGGACTTACTGCGATAGACCTTTACTGCCATGTGCATCGTTGCATTTAGGGCCTGGTGTCCACGCAGGATATCTGTGTCCCAGAATCTCAGGGTGAGACCGAAGGGGATCTGTGGGGACAACAGGAGTTGGAGGACCTGGCCCCTCCTAAGCAGGGTCCTCAAGCACCTCCGTCTGGAGGGTAGGGGCTTCCTCCACATGGGAAGAGACCCTCATGAGGCTGGTCAGACAAGGTCCTCCAGCTTCTCAAGGGTGGACTTTTCTCAGTAGGGGTGGAGTTCCCAGAGAAAGAATCTCCCCGAGAGCCTGGGCCTTCCCTGGGCTATCTTGAGGTGGGGCCTGCCCATTGTTCCATGGTTGCTGGACCTGAGCCCAGACAGGGCCTTGGCACCCCCTCCTGGGTCAGCGTTTGGTGCTATAGGACCTGTCTGTGCCTTTTGGAGGTAAGAAAAGCTGGGTCCTCCTTGGGGAGCCGGACTCTGTGGGACAGGACACTCCCAAGCCTGGGGTCTTCCTGGACCCCCTTACCTGGCCAGTGAAGGACTTCGTTAACCATCATGTGGTGATCTCAAGGACCAAGCCTTCCTTGTCCTGATGGAAGAAGCAGATATGTTCAGGGCCCTTGAACTGCCCTGCAACCCTCCCTGTTCCAGGTCGCTCTGCAGACCCTTCCCTAAAGGGCAGAACTAGTCAGTGGCCAAAACTCCCCCCATCCTGCCCCTGTAGGGATGCCGGGAAGACACACTTCCTTTAGTTTGACCTAGCTGGAGCTCCTCCCTGTCCCAGTGACTGTGTCCCCTCCAGGGAAGGAAAAAGGAACCCCTGTTGAACACTGTGTCCTTCCTGGCCAGGCCCAGGCTAGGACTCAGCCTCTCACCAGCCACATGAGGGGCTTGGACCTCCCTGCTCTCCAACCCATGGGACCCCAGGCCTCTGGAGAAGAACCAAGAGCACCATCTACTCACCAAGTGATGCATTACTTTGGGAAAGGCTGTCCTCAAAAACTGTCTCTGTTGTTGGAGCCTTCTCACTTTGGGGAATCCTGCCATATAAAATCCTGGGAAACCCCCAGACCCAAGACATCAGAGCTTGCTCTCTAGATGAGGAGCTGTGCTCTAGATAAGATGGTCCTGGAACCCAAGGCTTCCAACCTTCCTGTCCAGTGAGTCCATCATGTGGTTTCAGGCCTGGGAGAATGGGCAGGGCTGTCCCCTGGAGCCTGGCCCTGTGTGCTTCCCATGAGGCTGAGGTCCCAGGAGGTCAGCCCAGGAGGAGGGCCATGGAAGTGGAGACTTGATGGGGTGAATAAGTGGGAGCTATGGGTTAGATGGCCATCTCCAAGACATAAGGTCATGCAGGGGGCACTGGATAGGGAGACCGTGTCATGTGGGTTTCATCTGGGTGTAGGTGGGGTGGGCAACCTGGAAGATGGCCACTTGAAAGGCAAAATGACCAGCCATAGGACAGGACCATTGGTCCAAGACACAGAGGAGGACCTCAGGGAGGTTGGGATGCCTTTGGATGTTGGGGACCATAGACATCTGATGCAGATTTGGGGAGACGAGGCACCTATGGGTCCTTAGCGGGGATATCCTGGAGGCTCCAAGCCAGGTGGGGAGAGAAGATGCCTTTTCAGAAAGTTGAAATCACCCAGTCAGTGTGGCCATCCCCTGGGCTGGCTGCAGAAGGACCCAGAGCCACCTACACCGCATGGCATATTTCTGACTGGCTGTGAGATTTGCCAGTGCCCAGAATGCACCTTCTTCCCTGAAGTACATCAACAGCATGGCTGTGATGTGGCTCATGCCCTTGCAAGTAGCCCACCTCCTGCAAGAGCCAAACCACACATGGGATGTCACCCAGGAGGCCTGTGGTCACCTGGGAGGACAGGGATCTCCTGGGAAAGCTAGTGTCACCTGGGATGACTTATGTCACCTGAAAGGGCTGATCAATCTCATTTTGAGAAGTATGAATAGGTCCAGGTGAGACCAGGAGTCGGCCTCGACCCCTTTCTGTGTCAGTTTGGGACGAGAAGACCCTCTTCTTTCATGGCTTCCATGACAACAGTGAGCTGCACCCTATCTAGTCTGTCCTGGTTGGTCATGAATGTGAAGGTGGGCATAAAACCCCTTAAGAAACTTACAGGAGACAACATGGGAATGTGGCCTGGGGGTTCATTGCTCAGGTATACTTAGTGGATTATAGGCAAAATATGTGACTAGGACCCCAAAATAGCTCATTCTGCCTAGAAAAGAGAGGAGGATCTTGTGAGTTTAGAGCTGATGCTATTATATTCATTTTGTCTCCAAATCCTGACAATAAATAAAATTCCATGGGGAGATGATTCTCCCCCATAAGCTGTGAGCTCTTCAGAGCATCTGCATTGTAGAGAAAACATTGGTAACATCTGTAGACGGTGAAATGCAAACGTCCCAGGTGTAATTTTGATGACTTCTTCTTTTTGTCTTGGTAGTGTTTTTAAAGTTTACACACATGAAACTGTGCAGTCTTTGGGTTACGCAGGTCCACGGGTGTGCACCCTGTTTGGAGTGAGTCACCTTGTGACCACACTCCAGCACCTCAAGGTGCAGCTTCTTCCCCCTCCAAACCTCCAAGGTGTGTTCTTTGTTGTTACCTCTTTTCTGGCTCAGCACCTGGCACTCCTAATCTGTCCTCAGTCCCTGTGGAATGGCCTTTCCTAACCTAGCCTGGGAACAGGAATCCTGCAGTGGCAGCCATTTGAGCCTGACTTTTTCCCCTTAGAAAATGCGTCTCAGATCTATGCACGGTCCTGGGAGGTTAATGGCTTGGTCCCTAGTATCAGGCAGTTGCCTTCTGTCCTGAGGTTGCACTGCCATTCCTTTAACTTTCTCCTGTGGAGGGGCACCTCGGTGGTCTCCAGGTTTAAGGCTGATGAATCCAGCAGTGAGTGTGATATGCGAGCTGCATGTGGACATCAGCGTTCAGATTATGGGTGAGTATCTGGGACACTGTGGGGCGTGAGGTTTGAATGCATGTAGCTCTCGGAGCAGCTGCCTCACCATCCTCCACAGTGGGTGGCATTCCAAGCTCCCACCAGCCACAGTGGAGAGGTCCTGCATGGGATGTTGTGAGTGGTGTCTGTGAGGGCGCCAAGCCCTCCTCCTGCCACCCTTTCAAGGAGCCCCTCCCTCAAGTCCTGGAGAGCACTTCTCCCCATGCAGCGCGATGTTCTGGGCTGTTGTCTGTGCCCTGAGAGCCCTCTGGGTTTTGGTCCCAGGAGCCACAGCTGAGGCCGGGACTCAACCCAGTCACTGCTCAGTCTATGGTGCTGGTGGCTCCCCAGCCCAGGAGATCCCCTAGTGGCTTTCCCCCACCCTCAGTGGGAACCCTGCCTCTGCCCTGAGTCCTCTCCAGGCTCCTGGGAAGCCCCATCCTTCTGGACTCCTCCATCTTTCCTGGGACCCTCCAGCCCCCACAGGGCTTACTTGAATACTGTAGTGCTGATGAAACACGAAATGGTGGGTGAGTGTTCCACTCCCATCACAGTCAACTTGGTCAATATGGACCAAAGTCCACCTGCCCTGCCCCTTCATGCTGTGTGTGGCAGGGCCAAGAAGAGGAAGCAGCCTCAGAACCCAGGAGAGTCACTGCACATAGCAGGTGTCACATAGTCTGTGCTTCTAATGGGAGGAAGTTTTCTTCTGCAGAGACCTCCTTCTTGGACATGTGTGGGAAGCCAGGCAGGGTCAGCAGAGCCCAGCTCCCCTGTGGGACCCATGTTGCCATCCATGACCAGGATGTAGGACAGACCACTACCTGGGATGAAGCGTCTCTCCAGTTGGAGACTTGATCCCCAGACACAGACTGGTCTGTGTGTCTTCTGCTCTGGTTTGCTTGGAAGGGTCATACCTGGCAAATTCCAGGGTTCTCTGCCTTTCCTCTGTCCAGGTCAAGCAACCCCGCACCAGCCGGGGGTACACATGTTGAGTCATCTACCGAGGTGAGGGAGGGGAGGGGAGGAAGGGGGAAGAGGAGGAGTGGCCATACCAGGCCACTCCTTCTTCCAGACCAGGGCACAGGGTCTGTCCTGCATCCCTTGCTGGGCAGCCTCAGGAACACAGGGACTCACTTCTGTAGACCATGAATTCCGTGTATGCCATGGCGGTGAGTGCCTACTGTCCTTCCAAAATACAGACATCTCAGATTCTCAGGGTGAGACTGAGTGGGGTCTGTGGGGACACCATGTGTGAAAGGGCCTGGCTTTTCCAGGCTGGGGGCCAGTGGTTCGACCAAGACCCTCTAGAACCTCCAGCTGGAGGGTCAGAGGCCTCTTCACATGGGAAGAGACCCTCGTGAGGTCAGTCAGACAAGGTCCTCCAGTTTCTAAAGTGTAGACTTCCCTCTGCAGGGATTGGTGTTTTGGAGGAAGGAGCTTCCCGAGGGCCTGAGCTTCCATGGGCTATCTTGAGATGTGTCCTGCCCAGTGTACCCTGGCCCTGAGCCTGAGTCTAGACTCTGCTGTGGGATGCTCTCTTGGGGTAAGACTCGGCATTGTAGGGACATGCCTGTACTTCCTGGGAGCAAGAAATGTTGGGTCTTTCTTGGGGAGCTGTAGGGAGAGGACAGTCTTGAGCCTGGAGTCTTCCTTGGCCTTATTGTCTTGTTGATAAAGAACTTCCTGAACCAATGCAGGGTGGTCATCTAGAGGCCCAAGCCTTCTTTGTCCTGATGGAAGAAGGAGATGTGCTCAGGGCCTCCCAGGCTGCCCTGAAAATCTCCCTGTTCCAGGTCCCTCTGCAGACTCTTTTCTAAAGGACAGGACCAGTCAGTGGCTGGAACTCCTTCCTTTCTGCCCTTAAAGGACACACTTTCTTTAGTTGTGCCCAAGTGGAGCTGGTCCCTGTCCTGTATCATGTGTTTCCCTCTAGGGAAGGCAGAAGAACCACAGGAGAATCCCTTGTCTATCTCAGTCAGGCCCAGGCTGGGATTTCTACTTGTGCTCTAGGTCCTCTCCATTCTTCTAGGCAGTCTCACCCCTCTTGGCCCTACTTCTTTCCTGGAACTCTGCTGTCCCCACAGACCTTACTTGATACTCTAGCTTCGCTGAAGCACTACGTGATCATAGATGGTGCAGCTTACAAAACAATCAAGCTGGTCCACATGCACTGGGTCCTCCCACCTGGCTCCTTAAGGTGTGGTGGGGAAGGGTCAAGAGAGGAGGAAGCCACCTCAGAACCCAGGAGATTCACTGCAGGCATCTCACACTCAGCGCTTCTGATGCCGAGAGGGTTGCTTCTGGAAACACCTCCCCTGATGTGTGTGTGAAGCCAGGAAGGGTCGAGAGAACCCAGCACACATGTAGTGCCCACATAACGGTCCGTGCCCAGGATGTGGGACAGACCATCACCCGGGATGAAGCTTTTCTTCAGCTGGAGGCCTGGGCCCCCAACACAGAGTAGCCTGTGGGTGCTGCTCTGGTTGGGGGTGGATGAGTCATTAGTACATTTCTGGGTTCTCAACCTCCAATATTTCCATGGCAAGCAGGAGAAACCACACCCAGCCCCACACCTGTGAAGGAGCCTTTGTACACTCCTCAAGTCATTTGTCAATAAAGGGAGTGCACAAGTCTACCTTAGGAATGATTAGAGACTGAGCTTTCTAAAAATCCCCAGCCTTTGGCTCTGTGGCTCCTCAGGAGAGCCGGGGTCTACTAAGATCAGGCCTTCCTTCCCACCAAGAAAGACTGGACAAGGGCTTGAGGTTATGAACTGCGATCTGGACCTGGTCCTCCCTTCGAGTCACCAGGAGGCGTCACTTTGCCTGACCTGGGAGTGGCCTAGGAGCTGGCATCAGATTCTCTCCTAACAAGGGGACCCTACAGGACTGGGCAGTAAAGCTGGGGACCAGGCCTGCTCTCCCATGGATGAGAACCATGTGCCGCCCTCTGTCTGACAGTCGGCAGCGCCAGGGGCCAGCCATGGCTTCCGGTCGTCTAACTGCAGAGAGCAGTCATGAGCCCCTCACATGCCACAATACCTTGTAGGTGTTCTTTTATTTCTCCCAATTGTAGAGAATTTTCATCCGTTGTTCACTTGTTGCATTTCCTGACATTTTTGCTGTCAGAGGAAACGATGAAATTAACAGAGCTACAGACTTCCTGGAGCTGCCTTTGGGTTCTGGGTTCTGCACTCAGTGCCCTGTTGGTACTGAACTGGAAGAAGCCAGGGAAGGGCAGACCCCAGGGCTGTAGCCCATGACCAGGAGGAGCCCAGAGCCCTGGCCTGGTAACCACACTATTCTGAGGTATGGGGCCACAGATGCCCTGGACTTTGGTCATGTCCCAACCTCCAGGTATGTTTCTGGGACCAACTGGCAGCAAATTCTGAGCCACCACTGAAGTCCTTGGTGGGTGCTTGGGGAAAAACTCCTTAAGGATAGTGTCTTGGGGTCAGGCCCAGCAGGAACTGTGGTCCTGTCAAGGAAGGGTATGTCCCTCCCAATCACAACCACCAAAGCCCATAGGCCTGCCTTCTGCCTCTAGGACCATGCTCCCCTGTGGCAGAGACAGACCCTTGGCTTCACCTCCAGAGCACTGAAAGGGGCAGCTTGGTTTTGCTGAAAAGAACTGAGGTAGAGGCGGGGGCCCAGGTCAGGAGCCGTTCCTTCCCTGAGTGGACCGTGCCCTCCAGGTCTTAGTCCAGGAGAGGAGACCGAGGTGGGAGGATGGTACCTTTCTGTGGTCAAAATTCAAGAGAGGCTTGACCTGGAATAGAGGAAGCTAGGGTCTGAGCAGAGACCAGTCAGGCCCATGGGAGGTTGGGCCGCACCAGGGTCTGCCTCTTCTGTGATGGAAGCTGCGCCCTCTGTGGAAGACTCTCCAAGAATCTCTACTTTGAAAGAAGGGCTTTTACATAGAAATCAGTGGAGACCACAGGTTTCCTGTCTTTTTGCCTTGATGAGAGATGGCTGCCCACAACTCTGTGTGAACCTGTGAGCAGTGGTCAGGGCTGACTGTGAGTTCTGAGTTGGAAAGACCAGCAACCCGTGGTCTTGACAGATTTTCCAGAGCAGTTGCTCCCACACTTCTCTTTAGCACCAGAATCCTCTCATGACTATCATGTGAAATTCATCCCGATTCCTCCATTGCCTAAACTCAGTCAGGTGTGGAAATGTGACAGTGATATTAGTAAGCAGTACACACTCTTCTCCACAATTAGCTACACAATTAGTTCTGACATGTTCAGAGGAAAGCCATCCTTGAGTTGTTGTCATTTAGGTCATGCTCATTTCTGCCTAGCATAGGTGCCAAAACAGACTGTGACAGGTTAATGTCTCCTCTTAATTTGTTTTGGGTCACACTATGATTTGGGGTAGAATTTCATTTACATACTTGATGCTGTCCTTTAATGAGCAAGTGGAAACTCCAGTCTGAGAGCAGAGGAGGACTGATCCTGACTGCCTGTTTTTGTCAGCTGGGTTTACATTAACAAAATGCCACAGAATGAGTGACTTAAACAAGAGACATTTATTTTCTTACCATTCTGGAGGCTGAAAGTCTGAGATGAAGGTGTCAGCGGGGTGGGTTTCTCCTGAGACTCTCTCCCTAACTTGAAGGGCCAGCCTCCTTCTATGTCCTCCATTGATTCTGTGCTCCCACATCCCTGGTGTCTCTTCCTCTTCTTATAAGGACTTGACTTCTGTCGGGTTAGGACACCAGCCTTATGATTTACCTCTTTAATGGCCCTGTCTCCACATATAGTCACATTCAGGGTCAGGATTTTGGCCTGTACATTTTGAATGACTGGAGGGTGGTAGGTCAATCTTACAGGGAGTTGGACCACTGCCCTGCTAACTCCCCTTCAGGGAGGGGGACATCATTGGGACATTATGTTTGCCTTGATCCCTAGTTGACAATTCCCTCAAAGGTGAGCCTCTCTCTTGTAGTTCTGTACATTTCCTGTGGAGATGTCTCTGTTATTCTCCCAACTACTGAGCTCCTGGCAAAACCACCAGTCCTCAGTCTCATGAATTCCTGTTTCCTCAGGAAAACAAAATTATCAAATCTTGCTAAGGACTATTACAGTTTGGTAAGTACCCTCCTTCTGTCTCTCCCAAGTTCAGAACTACTGATGGAAATGAATGAATGAGGGCATAGAGTCAACTGGTGATCAGTGTATTACCTCTATTTCCCCTAATATTGAACTGGACGTGGTGGCTTGGAAATCTAACAAATGGACTTCCTAAAGGATCCTTTAAATGGATTCCCCCAGAGAAGCCTGTCCCTCCTCCCTCCTCTTGCCCCGCCCCTTTGGAAAAGAGAAACCCTTCTGGGAGTTCACCCCCCACTGGGGAAGGGAGCACTCAATCCAGCTTCCTCCACCCAAACTCACTTATCAGATTCCTCTCTTCTCCCCTGGGAGGGAAGGAGTAAGAGGAAAGAGATGCCATGAGCTTAAAACAGACCTGAGGTCAGACATGGTGGCTCACGCCTGTAATCTTACCACTTTGGGATGTTGAGGCAAGAGTGTTGCTTGAGGCCAGGAGATCGAGACCAGCCTGAGATACATGGTGAGATCTTATCTCTACACTACATTAAAAAATAATAATTAACTGGGCACAGTAGTGTGTGCCTGTAGGCCCAGCTACTCAGGAGGCTGAGGCGAGTAGATTGCTTGAGACCAGAAGTTGAGGCTGTACCAAAATATCATCATGCCGCTGCTCCAGCCTGGGTGACAGACTGCAACTCTGTCTCAAAAAAGGGGGAAAAAATAGACCTGATATTCTCCTTCTTTAAACTCTTAAAGAGCCCAAACATCTTTTGCTGTTAGGGGTTATCTATTTCTCTATGTGCAGTATTAGAAATTATAACGTGAACCTTAAAGATGTTTACTGATTCACACCTTTGGTAAGACAATAACATGCCTATTCCATGTTAACATTAAGTGCATATTTTATTACAAATAACTGTTTTTCATCGTGTTGAGTATTACAATTTTAGTACAGTTTTCCCTTCTTTTTTAAAATTTTTTATTTGGAAGAAGAGTACATTCAAAGTTCGATATACAAAGGTTTATTGTGCAGGTACCCTTGTTGATGAGGTGTGCCCCCGTTCCCCCCTGACAGTTTCCCGCTTCTGTCAATCCCTTTCTTAGCTGTGGAAAAAGCTGTCAATAAAAGCCAGCACCCCTTCTTGATAAAAACCCTCAAATATCTAGGCATAGATGGACCATACCTCAAAATAGTAAGAGCCATCTGTGAGAAACCCACAGCCAACATACTGCTAAACAGATAGAAGTTGGAACCATTTACCCTGAAAACCGGACCAACACAAGGATGCCTATTCTCACCCCTCCTGTTCACAGTATTGGAGGTCCTATCTAGAGCAGTCAGGCAAGAGAAAGAAATCAGGGGTATCCAAATAGGAAAAGAAGTGGTTAATGTTATTTTTCTTTGTAGACGACATGATTCTATACTTCAAAAACCCAAGAGAATCTGTCAAAAACCTTGCACTGATAAAGGACTTTGGCAAAATCTCAGGGTATAAAATAAATGCACAAATGATAGCCACATTCATATTTTCTTAAAGAGGCATGTTAGTGAGAAGAGCGCAACTGTTTTGCACTGTTGCTAATAACAAGCCCCCAATAAACAGGTCCCCAGTATCCAGGCTTTTACTGCCTAGATCACCACTGATCAAACCCTGATGATAAGGGCCCCACTGACCAGGTCCCTTCCTACCAGGTGCCCCAGACTGGATCCCCACTGGTCAGGACCCACAGACTAGATCCACAGAGAGCAGAACTCCAAAGACCAGAACTGCATAGATCGGGACTCCAAAGGCAAGACCCCCACAGACCAGAGCCCCACTGCTGAGGCCAATGCCTGGCCCTGATTATAGGTCCTCACCCATCAGATCTTCACAGACCAGGTCCCCACTGACCAGGCCTCCATACAGATGGCTTCCATAAACCGGCCTTCTGTGGATGAGGACCCCACTGACCAGGCCTGCATAAGGAGCCCTGATGACCAGGTTCTCGCTGACCAGTTACTGGCCAAGGGCTTGGAGAAAGTCCAGGAAAATGGCAGTTGGACTTGCCTCTGGGGTATCAACTACGGACCCTCGGGTGTCAGGTGGACCCCTGCAGTTTGCCCTCTTAGCCAGTTCCTGGTGTCTGCTGTGAGCACCAAGACTGAAATGAGAGAGACGCTTGTCCCCACAGCCCCTCTGTCCCCTAAGAAACCTTTCCGTGGCTCCAAACTACCCCATCACTGGCCTTACGCGCTTGACCTTTTAACCCTTAGTTTCACCCAGGCACAAGCTGCAATGTCTCGGAGACCCCCTATTGGACACATGTCCATCAGGTAACACCAATGCTCAGGACTTGCCACCAGGCATGCATCCCCTTGGGACCTTGCAATGGCCAAGAACCTCCCCCCACACCTGAGCATCTACCTAGGGTGAATAAATCCCACAAGTCCGTCCACACAATGGATCAGAATTCACCTTGAATACAAGGGGACCTGCCATTTGAACAACACAGATGAATCTGGAGGACAGTGTGCTAGTGAGACAAGCCAGACAAAAAGAGACACATTCTGCAGGACTCCACTGAGACAAGGCCCCTACAAGAGTCACTTAGAGGCAGGAAGTGGGGAGGTGGGTGCCAGGGGCTGGAGAGGCCACGTGGGAAGTTGCTTTTCCACTGGTAGAAATTCCATTGATGGAAGGTGAGTGAGTTCTAGAGAGACACCGCCCAACACCGTGCCTATGGCTCACAACACTGTTGTGCATTTGAAGTTCCTACTTTTCATGAGGAGGTAGTTGGCCTCAGTGGGAGGGTGGGTCCAGGTCTCTAGGCCAAGACCCGGAATAGAAGTCTGCTCTGTCTTGTTGAACTCCTGTGACAACTTTCATTTGGGCTTCCTGCATTGATAGGGAAAATGGCTTCTTTTGCATCCCAGAGGCCATTAGAGCAGGGCCATGTCCCTGTGCATAGCAGAGGCATCTCTGAAAAACAGAATGCTTCCTTCCTCCAAGAGAATGAAAAGGGGTCACTTCATGGTGGCTTATTGTGCTGGATACAAGGAGAGTGTCAAAGAGAGGTTCACTGGGACAGGAGGTGGTCAGGGAAACTAGAGGCCCTGGCCCCTTAGCTGGGGTCATGGGTGGGAATGCAGGACCTGGCTGGTCCAATGAGTAGGTGAACATGTCCTTTCTTAAGAAGAGTGAATAGCCAGGTGTGGTAGCTCAAGCCTGTAATCCCAGCACTTTGGGAGGCCAAGGTTAAGGAATTGCCTGAGCCCGTGGGTTCGAGAACAGTCTGGGCAACTTGGCAAGACCTCATCTCTACAACAAATTTTTAAAAAATTAGCTGGGTGTGGCAGCACACATCTGTAGTTCCAGCTTCTTGGAAGGCAAAGGCAGAAGGACTGCCTGAGCCCAGCAGGTTGACACTGGGGTGGCCACTGCACTCCAGGCTGGACGACAGAGTGAGTCTCCACCTCAAAAATAAAGAAAGAAAGAACAGTGAGTCACCATTGGAGGGACCAAGAGATGAGGCATTGAAGATGTCACCCATCTACGAGTTTCATATCAGAATGACCAGGCTTGGTAAATAACTTTGTTGTTTCTCCAACCAATACTACTCACTGTGACTTAGGCCCCAAGTCTAACAAGGGGAAGGTGGGAGTGCCCATCCCTCTAGGAGGGGTTTCCAGCACAGAGCACATGGGGGGGTGGTGCTTGGTTATGCCGATCGACAAAGGGCCCTTTGAAGAGGAGCCCCTGGTAAAAGTCTGTGATAGACATTCTACACAGAGGAAAGAGCAGGCACAAATGCCCTGAGGCAGGGAAGTAACTGGAGTGTCTCCAGATTTTACCTTTGTCAAGCTCTGTAAGTGGCAGCAGGAGAGGTAGAGCTGGAGCTGGGGAGGCCCCTGGACAAAGCTTCCTGAAGATTCCATGCTGAAAAAGTGCCTCTCCTGTTTTCTGCTTGCCTGGTCCCACACCAGTCCAGGAGGAGGTTGGGAGGAAAGGAAACCACCACACCCTGATTAATAGGAGAAAAGAGAGAGAAGAAAGAGAAAGCAATAAGCCTGAGTTTCTCCCAGAGAAAGGCCTGATGTCCATGCTCTGCTGCCTGACTGTTCCTGGGGTGGATGTTTTTTCCTTTACCCAGAGTGACCCCCATGGGGATTTTGCAACAGTTGGAGAACTTGCCACAATGTTCTGGTCCCAACATTATGGAAGGCAATATGTTTGTTACATATCTGGACCTGCTATTGTTTTGGCAGCCCACAATGTTACAATTGTATTGGATTTTTCAGTATCCATGTTCATCCTGGAGGGTACAAGGGGTCTGCATCCAATGGTTTTAGAAAAGGAGGCAAATCTTTCTGTTGTTCCCTGGGTCAGAGGGCAGAGCATTGGGATTTGTTCATTTCACCACCAGGGGCGATGTGCCACATGTTGCTTTGCGTGCATAAACCTAGCTCTTGCTGAAACTGAATTGAGTCTCATTTCATGCATAAACTTCATTAATTTAGAATCTGACAGTTCCTCTGTATTGGAGGTCCAAGTTCAGAAAGGGTATTTATAAGTTGTAGTTAATCATTAGAATGAGGAAAGGCCTCACAATAAATTAGAGATTTAAACAAGTTGACAAGAACCATCAACAGGATCATACCTAGAAAAATAATATCTTATTAATGGTCTGAACTCCATCCCTATGGTAATTTTTCCTGCTATACTCTTTGATCAACTCTTCATAGGACAGCAATGTTGTCATTTTTTTCCTAGTGAAAGAATAGACAAATACTTTAGTTTTTCCTGTCTTGACTACTTGAAATTTGTTTTGTTTTCTTGCTGCTGTTATTTTTAATTTCCTTCTTCATCATTGCATGATCATGAAAATGTTTAGGATTTTTTAAGTCAAATCTCGAAAAATCTCAAACGTTTTTAACTTGTGTACTGTAAAAGTTCAGAGCACTAACATTTGTATTTTGTACAGTGTCTAATCTTATATTCAATTAATTACACTGATCAACCAGTTTGTGACTGGCATTCTCCTTATAGTGACCTATTATGTATTTGATATCATCTTCAGCTGCATCTGTGTTTTACATAAAATAAGCAGAAAACTTTAGTTTGTATTAATTATGCATTAATTGCATTATAAAATAATTTATGAACTTTATGGTTTTTAGAAATCCATTTCCTTTTCTTGGTGAATCCTGCTAATGGTATATTTTTAACATTTTGTTGCAATTTGAATCCAAATGTCAGAATTATTTCTCTTAAATTTGTAGCTTATTTTATCATGTTTGTTTCATATTCTTTTTTTTTTTTGATATTTTTTATTATGATGTTGTGGGGTACAGTTAAGGTTTAGGTATACAATTACGTTTCATTCAGGCACCCTGTTGATAAGAGATGTTTCCCCGCCCCCAGATAGATATTTGCTACTGTTAATCCCATCTCCCTCCCACCCCATAGTTTCCCAGTA
>NW_007087845.1:41097-53061 GCF_000164805.1 Carlito syrichta
CCTCTCCAGCAGCTGTTGTTTTTTGAGTTGTTGATGATTGCCATTCTGACTGGGGTTAGGTGGTATTTCAGTGTGGTTTTGATTTGTATCTCCCTGATGATTAGTGAGGTGGACCATTTCTTCATGTGTCTGTTGGCTGCTCAGATGTCTTCCTTTGTGAAGTGTCTGTTCATATCTTTTTTGTTTCATATTCTATTAATTGCATGAAGTCTCTCTTAATCTTTAAGAGATACACTTGAGAAGATATTCATTTTATATTGACTAATAAAATTATGAATAATTATGAGGTACATCATTATGTTTTGATATAGGCACACATTGTGAAATGGGTAATGAGCTAATTAATACATGCATTCCCTCCCATACTTGTCACCTTTTGTATGAGGAGAACAGTTGAAATGTCCTGTCTTAGCAATTTTCAAGTATATAATGCCTTGTTATTTCCTGTAGTTACCATGCTGTACAACCTGCTTCTCCTCTCTGGATACAACTTTGCATGCTTTGGTGTCCCTCTACTTTACTCTCTTCCCCTTACCCCTGCCACTGGGACCACCATTCTGCTCTCTGCTTCTATAAGTTTGAGTTTTGTATTCTATATACCAGAGAAGATCAAGGAAGGCTTACTTCATTTATGTTCAGTCCTGGAACCTGTACTTCCTTCCTTTTTCTCTATCATGTTCAAAAATGTATTTGCAAACTCAATTAAAAAGGCAACCTGTGCTTTCAAATTGAATAGACTTTTTGCATACTGTTTGTGTTCAGGTTTCTTTCCTGCATTTTCAAAAATTTATTTTGGCATTGTTAAAATAGCGACCCCCATGCTACAAAGAGTAAACAACTTTAGAAATGAGCAGATTGTCTCATTGCCTTTAGCGTCTTTAAAGAAAAGCCCCAGGTGGCATGTGAGTTAGAGATATTCTAGTTATGGGATGGACCTGTGTCAAGATGTGAAGGAGTTTCCCTTGGACGCTGACACAGCATCGTCCTGTGTGGCCAAGGCCATGGGCCACAGGGGCACTTGGACTTCTCAGAGTGGGTGCATTCCCTACCCTCACCTTCAGGCAGCCCTGATGTCATGTGACTGACTCAGTGCCTGGTTATGGACAGCCACACATGTCTTCACGTTGTGAAAGAAAATCGCAAATAGGAAAATGTTTGCTCTTGCTGTCGAGGTCTTCTCTGATGGCAGCAACACACGGTGCTTGCCACTTACTCAGTGGTCACCATTCCAAAGTGGAACCTAAAACCTCAGAAATGGGCTTGGTAACTGTTTTATTAACCAGTTTATTTTACACAAGTTTTCTCTTTAAAAAGGCATTATTGTCTCTAATAATGCCTTTTAAAAAAAATTTTTGCTAGGTTTACTGATACTGAGGAAGAGTCTGATGTAGAGTCTGTGATTTGAGAATCCAGATTTTCTGTGCTTGTGTAGATGGCTAATATCCATGCAATGGATAGTTTCTGACACCAAGATATTCTAACACCACACTACACCAATTCTTTAATATGTGTATAGAATAAGTAGGAATTGAGTTATATTTACAAATTCTCATCATCCTTGATTTCAACTGAGTACCTTTATTCCTATTTTACTTTAGAAATTAAACCATCAGAAGACAATTTCATGACTTTTCACCATAGCTACCTGCACTAAACTCTGTGCCCCTAGCTCTTCCTGTCCTCCTATATGACAGATCAGCTGTCTACACTCCTCTCTAAGGCCAGCCCCTTCCAGTCCCTTCTTCTCCCCCCCTTCCCCTGGGGACATCTTGCCACAAATTCTTCCCCCTCGCCTGCATCATCAGTTCCTTTCCTTGCAACAGAATCAGCCCATCAATATTAAAAAGAAAATCACAGTGTAAAAAATGGTTCTTGCCACGCGCCGTGGCTCACACCTGCAACCCCAGCACTTTGGGAGGCAGAGATGAGTGGATTACCTCTGCCCAGAGGTTTGAGAGCAGCCTAGGCAACTTGGTGAGATCTCATCTCAACAATAAATCAGGCTGGGCATGGTGGCTCAAGCCTGTAATCCCAGCACTTTGGGAGGCCAAGGCGAGAGGATTGCTTGAGCTCAGGGGTTTGAGGCCAGCCTGTGCAACTTGGTGAGACCTCATCTCTAAAAATAAATCAAAAAGTAAGTTAGGCCGAGCTTGGTGGCTCAGCCTATAATCCCAGCACTTTGGGAGGCTGAGGCAAGTAGATTGCCTGAGCCTGCAGGTTCATACCAGCCCAGGCAACTTGGCAAGGTGTGGTAGCACATGCCGGTGGTTCCAGCTTCTTGAAAGGCTGAGGCAGAAAGATCACCTTAACCCAGTAAGTCAAGGCTGCAGTGGCTATGGGTGTGCCACTGCACTCCAGACCAGGTGACAGAGTGAGACTCCAACTAAAAAAACTAAAAAATTAAATAAAAACATTCACCAGGCATGGTGGCATGCACCTATAGTTCCAGCTACTTGCAAGACTGAGGCAAGAAAAAACACCTGACCCCAGCAGGTGGCGGTTGTGGAGTTTGAGCATGCCTCTGCACTCCACCCTGGGAGACAGAGTAAACTTCAACTCAAGAAGAAAAAAAGTTGTTCTGAGGGTGGATTGTGGTGATGTGGGCGCCAGTGTGAATGTCCTTGCCATTCCTGACTGTGCACTTAAAATGGTCAAGATGGTAAATAGGATGTGTATTTTACCTCAGTTTAAGAAAATCATGTTATTTTTTCACATCTCAAACGTTTGACTTTCCATCCCTCTCCAACTGCTATCTCTACTTATAACACACTCTGTGAACTTCTAAACGTCTAGAAAGTCTTGATGTTTCAAATAAGGACTTGAGTTTGTCCAGGACACATATACATAGTAGTGTTGAATAAACTCCACACGTGCAACAATGGTTCTATCTGAAAGTGCCTTCTACAAAGAAACACTCTGGTCTGGAATCCTTGATTTTTTTCAACTCCTGTCCACCACCAAGTCAGTGAGTAAAGACATATGTCTCGCTTAGAGCTGATGTTATTATTTCATTTCCAAAAGTCTTTCAGAAGACAACCGTTCTTTGAATTTTAATGAAAAGTGTATAAAATGTTTTTGTGTACTAATTCTACACAGTCACATAAGGGCAACTGCCTTAATAATAGACAAAGTTGGAACCCATGTATCTAGTACACACACAGTATACAGTGTGGCAAAGTCAATGAAATGCATGCAATATCCAGGGCAATGGAGAAGCTTACACTTTCCAGTAGCCTCTATAAAAAACACACTTTGCTAGCCAGGAGTGGTAGTGCGCGCCTGTAGTTCTGGCTGCTTGGAAGGCTGAGGCAGAAAGATTGCCTGAGCCCAGCAGATCAAGGCTGTGGTGGCTGGGAGTGTGCCACTGCACTCATCTGGGTGACAGAGTGAGACTCCAACTCAAAAAACAAAAACAAAACACACTTTGCCATTTCGTCCTTCCTTTGTCAACCCAATGAACAAATCCAGCGAGTACACCATTCACAGAGGTGGTTTAACAGTTCCACTTTCAAACACAGTATTTCCCTTCAGTTTTTAAAAGCTATTTACAAACAAAGCCACTTGATTACTTACACTTTTTACATGCATCACGCACTTCTAAAGAACTAGAAAGACTAGATATTTCATATACAAACTTGTCCACTCTGTTCACAGCACTGTTAAGTAAGATTGCACACACAAACAACGGGTATAATCAGGCCTCTTTTAAGCATGACCGTTTTGGCCTTCAACTATCATCTCCTCACTTGTTTCTTTCCTTCTGATTTCAATCCAATGGACAAGCACAGGCATGTGCAATCCTTGGGGAGGTTGTATAAACTCATATTCCAAAGTCATTTATAGAAATCAAGCCTTCCTGTGTACACAATGTGCTAAATTCACTAAGTACTTTGTCAGAAACTGGCAACATCTTTCACATCTACAAATGAGATGTTGCAAAATTAGGCCTTGTGTGTCCATTATATACACACTCTGCACAGCAAAATAAAATGCCCAAACAGACATAAAAATGCCTGGAAATGTCCAAGGATGAGCACACTAGCATATAATCACTTGCAATTCTTTTCCTCCCACTTCCTCTAAACCATTGAACAAATATATACATTATTATATTGCTCTCAGAGGCAGTTTAACAATTCCATTCCCAAATGATAATGTTTCCTACGAATTCTTGTGAAAGGATATTTACAGAGTTGTATTTTACTACCTCTACTTCCATCAGGCTCTTCTAAATCTCTAGATAGACTGGATTTCTCACATTAGGAGTTAATTTGTCCACTGTGTGCACTCCAGTCTTGAATGAACAGTACATATAACTTGAAAGAGACTTCAAATTATGAACCTTCTGGCCTAGAACCTGTCCTATCTCTACCAAATCAGTGGGCTTTAATTTCCAAAGTTCAGAAGACAATCTTTCCTAGGATTTTAAAACAAAATGTATTATTATTAGTTGACTACCTACTTGGCAACCTTATTCACATCTTGATAGACTAATGGTGGCAGCTAGGACTTGTGTTTATGCAGTGTAGACACACAAAGTCAAAGTGCAGGGACATAAGGGGCACTGGGTTACCTGCTTCACTCCAAGCACACTAGCCTAGAGCTCTTTAAGTGTCCTTTTCCCCGCTTCCCCCCTGAACCAGCAGAAATTCCATGCGTGGGACCCACAGGGTGGTTTGGCTATTCTCCCCTCCAAAAACAACATTTCCTATGAATTTTAACAAACATATTTACACAATGTGTGGTTTTACTACCTCTACTTTTAACATATAGCAAGCACTTTAGAATATCTAGTAAGACCAGACATTTCTAAAATCTCCTTAGCATTGTGAACAATACATGCCCAAGTGAGAATAAAATGCACACACAAGATCATGGTTATACGATGAAAATGTCTTCTAAATATGCCTGGTCAGGTGTAGACCCCTCTCTTCCTTCTCAGTTCTCCTGTAACCAACTGAACAAAAGTGCACACTGTTGCCCCTGGTGTCACATCTAGAGGTGGTCTCTCACTCCATTTGTTTTGTTTTGTTTTGTTTTTTGAGTTGGGGGTCTCTGTAACCCAAGCTGGAGTGCAGTGGCATGAAAATGGCTACTGCAGCCTTGACCTGCTGGGCTCAGGCAATCTTTCCACCTCAGCCTTCTGAGTAGCTAGAACTACAGGTCCCTGCTACCATGCCTAGCTAATTTTTTGATTTATTGTAGAGAAGAGGTCTCACCAAGTTGCTCAGGCTCGTTTGAGCCCCTGGGCTGAAGCAATCCTCTCACCTCTGCCTCCCAAAGTGCTAGAAAGACAGGCGTGAGCCACCATGCCCAGCCAAAATTTCATTTCCAAGTCATTTCCAGAAGACATTTATTTTCTATGATTTTTACAAAACAAATGGGCATTTGCAGGATGTTTGATTTCCTCATTCTGCTTTATTCTACCTCAGCATCCTCTTTCCATCCTAAAGGGCTGGATGCATCAAATGTTTTAAAAAGTTGGGTGGCGGGCAACCCCTGCGGGTCTCCTCTTGCTGTGGGAGCTTCTCTGTCCTCTCAATAAAACCTGCTTTCTTAAAAAAAAAAAAAAAAAAGTTGGGTGGCATGTGGAGAGCAGCTTTTTCTATGCTGTACACAGGCCTTCCGTCAAGGGCCAGTCAATCTTTTCAAAGGGTGGAGGGTGTTTCCAATTGGCCTTGACGTTGACCTCCAGGGCCGGTAGAACGTAGAAGCCTGCCCTTGGCCCAACGGTCCTACCGGTTGTGGGCGGGACTGCACTCACCTTGTGGGCCGGTAAGGCCTTTGTCCATCATGGTTGGGCCTAGGCGGGTCTTCTGGCGTGGGAATGGGGCAGTCACTAGGAACCGGATCCGTGCGGGCCCACGGCCTGAAGAGGTGGCGGAGCTCCTGTCCTCACCCGCTCTCTGGGCCCCCTGAAACCCTAGGCCCCCTCTGCGCTTGGGGTCTCAGTTCTTCCCACCCAGCCACACCCGCCGTCAACTGGAGGCTCCGTGGTGGGGGGTCATCCAGGCGCCACAGGGTTGGTCCACAAGACCCAGTGGCCAGCCCGCGGTCCAGGCTCCAGGAGGCCGCGGAGGCCACAGGTCACCAGGGTGAGCTGAGGATAGAGGGTCGCTGCTGCCACCTGGCCCGGGTGGGCAGCGGGAGGCAGCAAAGGGCGTGGTACTGCCAGGTAGAGGCGAGGCCTAGCTGGGACCAGCTCACCCGAGGCCTCGGCAGCGGCACAAGACGCCCCGGGATCTGCGCCTCCTCTTCTCCCGCCTTCTCTGCAGGAACTCCGCCTGGCTTTCAGGTCAGTGTCTGGGGTTTTCTTTCCTTTCTCTTTTTTTCTTAAACTGCTGTTTTCGTTTTTAGTGGTACCTATGGGAAGTCGTTATAAAGATATTCAAGCACAGTACGCTTTTACATCAAACTGAGTTTGTCTTTTTTAAAATTATTTTTTGAACAAACACCGAAAACTTTATTCAAATAATGTATTTTTTTATTCTTTTGTTGTTTCCAAAAATGCATTTTAAGTGGCTCTAAATCCTGAGAACCAAAATATAAGACAGTTGAAAATAAAAGACTGGTGAGTATATAAAAATATATGAAAACACACTTTTTTGTCTCTTTTAATTTTTATTTTAAAATTGTGGAGTACAATTCAGGGTTAGGTATACAAATATTAATTGTGCCGTTAGCCTTATTGATGAGGTGCAAACACACTTTTGTAAGAAAGACTTGAGTAATAGCTAACATTTATTACACACTGAATGATAAACACAGGGCTAAGAATTTTGTGTGTGTCGTCTGGCTCGTTTTTCACAAAATGATGTTATTTTCATTATTATTTTATAGATGCAGAAACTGAATCTGAAAAAGATTATATAACTTGTACAAGGCTATGTACCAAATGGTAGAGTCAGAGTTTGGATGCCAGGAAGTCTGAATGTCCATTCCTTTAGTAATTATACAATGAATAAAGTTAAATAATACCATGAAGTTCAACACATCTGGGAATGAGTGGATAACAGTTTATCCCTTGTGACTTCTGGCAGCAAATGGGTAGAGAAAGCACTTGGTTAGTTACGTATTTCACAAAATCCATCAGTAAAATAAGATGGTTTTTTAAACAGGAGAAAAACATTTGTTTGGAGTCTATTACTAGAAAGGAATTTCACATTAAAATTATGAATTAGTTAACTCACTGTCAGTGTGTTGAATTTTACAAATATATCTATAATTAAATATATTTTTCCAAGTAGTTTGAAATATCACTATAATCACTATGCAAAAAAAGTTACTATTCAGTAATCAAGATATATTTATTTGCCCAAATCATACTGTAACATTGTTTTCTAATTTAAGCTTTGTAGAATAAAATAATACTGGTTTCAACATAATATATACATGAATAAAGTGTAACCTAAAAATTGAAGAAGGACAACCCAGCTAGTGGCCATCTCCAAATGTTCGGAATTTATATCTGGGGTTTTATTTCCTCCCCTCTAGAGTTTTGTGTGTGTGTGTTTTCATGCCTTGTAAAACTTCTCTGGTCTCTATTGGCTGGTTTTGTGCAGAGGAAGTTCTTCTCCCATCAGTCCAGCTGGAGATTCTGGGAGCTTTCAAGCCTTTTCTGAGCACGTGTCTTCTCGGGCTTGTGTGTGAACTGCTTAGTTTTCCCAATCCCCTCAGCAGCTTGTCCTGCTTCTGCTCAGATGTCATCATCTGCTGCCCTGGCATCTGTCCATGGGGCTGCAGCTTTAACAGGCCATGGTTGCTGTCTCTTTTCCATGGCTCCCAAACAAGCCCACCAGCCTTAATCTCACTGATTCAAAGTGCTGTGTTTATCACGTGGCTAATTCTCCAGTTTGGTTCCTTTTTGGTGTTTCTACTCTTTTACATTTATCGCTTGGATCTTCATATGATTGTGAAAAGGTATTTGAATTCTCATGGTTGTAGCACAAGTTTTGATATTTGGTCCCTGGCTGTTTTCTCATTCTTACCTTTTTCTGTATGAATGTTACGATTCACTTATCTAGTTTTCAATACCTTCTTAATATTCTCCCTTAGATCACATTCCCTGGCTGTTTTCTCATTCTTACCTTTTTCTGTATGAATGTTACGATTCACTTATCTAGTTTTCAATACCTTCTTAATATTCTCCCTTAGATCACATTCATGGTCCTTAAGCTGTCCGGGACAGGTGTGGAAGGCACAAGGACCCAGCAAATCCACTTCAGTTTGTAATGAGGAAACCAACTCTTCCCAACATTCAGGTTTGTGGGGGAGCTTGAGCAGAGATTTCCAATACAGGATCCAGCAAATTACCTGGGGTCACTTCTGGGTCCCTGGAACTCCCAGAGAGCAGCCTGTTGCCCTGGGAACTGTAAAAGTCATATTGTTTCGCTGCGCCTCGCCATCAAGGATGGCCAGGCAGGTGAGGAAGCCAGAGGACCAGGCTCTCGTTCTAGGGAAGGTGACCTTCTTGGGGTGCAGGGGCTGGGTTGGTTGGTCAGGGAGGGCCAGCCTGTGTTTTGTGGGAACTGTCCTGTTGGGGGCGGTCTGCAGAAGCCTGGGTTCTGGGGGTCTGTCCTCAGGTGTGGCTGGGAAAGTGGGAAGGTCAGCATGTTCACTGAGCTTGACAAACCCCCACTGGGCCAAGTCCTAGAAATCCGTGGCTCTGGGTTTTCAGGGTCACTGCGCTGGTGTGACACAAAGGGCACTCCTGCTGACACCTGATCCCAAAGCAAGGATTTGGTGCACCTTGGGACAGGGACACTGTGGGGTACCACTAACTGCTGCTAGGCCTGGCTTCAGCCTTGGCTCAGAACTCAGGCAGGGGAGGCCTGCCTTGTCCTCCTCTACACCTGCCATGTGGTCTCTCTGCATGTGGGCGAGATGCCCCTGGGCACTGGATCCCTCTCTCTGAGATCGTCCTTCCATTCCGAGACTGGAATATTTCTCACTCAGCTGGTCTCTGCCTTGTGGCTCTGGGTTGGGATCCCACCGAGGACCTCTCCCCAAGACCTCTGGGGGTGTGAGACATAGATGGTCTCCACTCCCTGACCCCCTTTGAAGGGTTCTCAGGGGTGAGGTAGACTGCTCTCAGGTAAGCAGGACTGGGGGTTTCTGGGCACCCCTCTCTGGGGTGTGGGTGCTCCGTGGCAGGGGTGTGGCCCACTCAGAGGGTCCCCCTGTGCAGTGCCCTTAAGCCACCTCTGAGTTGAGAGCAGGAAGGATCGTGAGGGACCAGGATTGGCTTGCCCACATCCAGTCCAAGTTTTGAAGCTCACCCAGCAACCCTAGGATGGCACCTGCACTGGGAGCCAGCTCACCTGTTTCCAGAAGCCTGTTTCTTCTTTCTTAGAATAAAGAAGGAGGAGAAGGAAGAGGAACAGGATGAAGGCCCTGAGAGCAGGCCTGGGGGTTTCTGGGCACCCCTCTGTTTAAATGCCCCAGAAAGTGACTGGCGAGGACCTGTGCTGGAGCCCACCTGGGGGCAGCTGGTTCCAGTGCTTCTTGTCCAGTTCTCTCATAGATGCCCGGCACTGCCACAGCACTGTGTCATCCTCCAGAACTCAGACCTGGAGCAGCTTTTCTTCAACTAACACCCCCAGGCTCATGAGGAACAACTTTGGTGGTGTTCTGTGGACAAGATAGCAACAGACTGAGAAAGCCCACTGGGAAAGTCATTGACTGAGTCTCATTTCTCTTTGGGCTTCTTTCACTTGGCAGTGCTGTGTCCTTCTCTGGGCCTCCTTACCTCCAGCAGTGCATGGAGGCCACAGCCAGAGGACGCAAGAAAGAAGTGTCACCACACTCCTCCTTTCATTGGGGCCCAGTCAGTTTGGGCTCCATGTCTGATAGGACTCACAGGTACCTGCCCAGCATGTTCACTGAGCTTAACTAGTCCCTGCTGGGCCAAGTCCTAGAGATCTGTGGCTCTGAAGTTTTCTGGGTCACTATGCTGCTGTGACACAAAAGGCACCCCTACAGACACCTGATCCCAAAGCAAGGATTTGGTGCACCTTGGGACAGGGACACTGTGGGGCACCACTGAGACCTCAACTGGCCTCTCTCCAGGCCGAAGCACAGGGTCCTGTGAATAGTTTGAACTGCGCTGGAGGAGTTGGGGTCTGTTCTGCATGCCTTTCCAAGCACCCAAGGTCTACTTCTATGGACCTTGAATGTCCTGTTTGCCGTTGCAAGCAGTGCCCACTGTTCTTCCAAAATGTAGACGTCTCAGATACTCAGGATGAGACTGACATGGGCTTATGGGGACAATAGCTATGGGAGAACCTGGCTCTTCCAGGTGCAGGACCAGTGGCTGGAGCAGGGACCTTAAGGGCCTCCATCCGGAAGGTCAGGTGCTCTTACACCTGGGATGAGACACTCATGAGACTCGTCAGACAATATCCTACATCTCCTCATGGATGGCCTCCTCGCAACAGGAATGGGGATGAAGTTTTCGAGGGCCTAGAGCTTCTCTGGACTCTCCTGAGGTGCATCTGCTGGGCCTGAGCCTAGATGGTGTCTTGGGTGTCCCCCTTGGTGCAGGGCTTGGCTAGTGTGTGATGCAGGGACCTTCCTGAGGTGGCATGAGCTCTTCAGGACATCTGAGGCCAGAACAAATTTTGGGAGCCTCTACAGAGAGTGAAACGCAAATATCCCCGGGGTCATTTAGATGACTAATTCTTTTCATTCTTTTTCATTTTCTTTTTTGTTTGCACATGTGAAAGTCCAAAATATTGTCTCACATGTGCAAACTAAAACAAGGAAAAAAAGCTCTCAAGCCCCAGGGTGTCCCCTTTGCCGTTAATGTCTCCCCACTCTGTCAGCCCCTGGCAGTCCTGATGTCACCTCAGTACCTGTGGGTCAGCCTTTTCTAGAATGCTTTGGGATTTGAAATTTTATAGAGGAAGCTTTGGGGTCTGGCTTTTTTACCTTAGCAAACACATCTCAGTTGCATTTTTGCTCCTGTGGGGACAATGACTCGGTCCCTTTTCTCATGGAGTTGGCTTCGGCACTGAAGGGCACTGCCATTTCATTAGCATGTCCCTCGTGGACAGGAACCTCAGTGACCTCAAGGTTTTCATGCTCATGAATCAAGCAGTGAGTGTGGCATGTGGGCTGTATGTGGACATGTGTGTTCTGATCAATGAGTGGATATCGAGGGCACTGTAGTGTCCAGTGGCTAGTGTGACTTTTGTACCATGAGCTGTCTCTCCCCTGTCCTCCAGGGCAGTTGCTGGTTTGCATTTCCACTAGCCACAGAGGAGATCTCCCACGGTTCCACTTTCTCCTCAGATTGGGCTGCTGTCAAGTTTCCAAGGAAGGGTCTGAGCCACTGCAGGCCTCTGTTCCAGGTCTGGTCAGTACTCAGTGGGACCTTTGCACCATGAAGCATGGTGTTGTGGGTTTCTGTGTGTCCTCTCAGGAGCCCTCTGGATTCTCACCTACAAGCCCCAGCCTGGTCCTGGGCTTGGAGCCCAGAGGTGGTCAGTCCATGATGGGTCAATGTTGGCCATGTCCTCTCTCCTGTAGAACTCTTGCCTGTGGCCTGGGACCTCTATCCCCCTGGGAAGCTCCATCCCTTTGGATTTTCCCCTTTGCCCTGGACTCTGTGGCTCCCACAGGCCTTACTTAATACTGTAATGTTTATACCTGAAGTTCTTGGTGAGAGTAAGGTTCACTTCGATGCCAATTTGGCATATGTGCTGGGAGGTCCTTCTACCCCTTTCCTTCATGCTCTGTGGGGCAGGACCAAGAGAAGGAAGCAGTGTCAGAACCCAGGAGACTCGCTACACACACAGCTGTCATCACACACTCATAACTTCTCCATGGGGAGGAGTTTCTTCTGCACAAATCTCTGATTTATGTTCCAAGTCAGGGAGGGTCACCTAAACCCAGCTCTCCTGGAGGGCTCACATCACCATCTGCACAGGATGTAGGATGGACCACCCCTCTGGATGAGGTTCC
>NW_007087846.1:0-580 GCF_000164805.1 Carlito syrichta
AAAAAAAAAAAAAAAAAAGGATAAGGATTGCATGCTATCACCCATCTTTCATCTAAATCTTGGACCTATTTCATCGTTGCTAAATTGCAAACTTGGCGAAAAGTTGTTCCTGTCCCCTTCCATTGATCTTAAAAGTGATGGAGCTTGAGAATTGCTAGTGTAGATAATCGAAACCCACGACACAAAAGCTTGTATTTGGATTCAGTTGCTTCTTACTGTTTCTCCCATCCTGCAATGCCTTCCCATTTAACCCCCCCGCAGGTTGAATCTAATTTGAGAATAAGCAGGGCAATTATTACTGAGGAATTGGACTGAAGCATCTGTTTGTGTAAAGCATAATGAATCTTCATAAGGAATTATTTCCATGTGAGGATTCAAACATTGGTCCTTGACTACAATTAGTATGAAAACGAATGAAGAAGTAGTGACTGCTATGGGCTGCATCTAGAAGATTTTCTTAACAGGCGTGTTGACTTATGTCTACAACCCCTGTCCTTTTGTAGGCTGAGGTGGGAGGATCGCTTGAGTACAGAAGCTTGACCCCAACCGGGCAGTATTACAAGACCTCATATCTACAAAA
>NW_007087847.1:0-616 GCF_000164805.1 Carlito syrichta
CGCCCGGCTGATTTTTTTTTATTTATTGTAGAGATGCGGTCTCGCTGCCCAGGCGGGTCTCAAACCCGCAGGCTCAAGCAATCCACTCAACTCAGCCTCCCAAAGGCGCGGGATTACAGGCTGAGCCACGGAGCCCGGCCAGAAGCCATTGTTAAACAGGAGCAGGGCTGAGTCTTGGGGATCAGCTCTTTCCTTCCCAGTTATTATTTATGATTACCAAATAGCTCAGGCCCAGGAAGAAAATATAAAGAATAGCATCTCCCACCCCCAGCCTGAGAAAGAGAAGACTGGAGAGAAAAGAGCCCCCAGGGCTCCCGCAACTCCCCACCCAGAGAACTGGCACTCCGAGCCCTTCCCACAAGTGTCTTCTCTGGGACTGCTCACAGAGCAAGCCCTGGGTTTTTGGGGGGTTTCAATTCTTCTGCTCTATTGTATTTTAGAGACAGGACCTCCCTCTGTGACCCAGGCTGGTCCTGAACTCCTGGCCTCAAGGGGTCCTCCCGCCTGGGCCTCCCAAAGCGCTGGATGACAGGCTGAGCCCAGCCAGCCGCCTGGGGTTCTGCCTTCCCTTCTGCGGTTCCCCTTCCCGCAGGGAGGCGGCCCGCCCGTCCCGGCC
>NW_007087848.1:0-522 GCF_000164805.1 Carlito syrichta
GCTTGCCAAGGTGGTGGGGGCCACAGCACGGCAATTTACATCTCCTTTGCAGGAGGATGCAAATATGGACGCCGTGGATCCTGGCAGCCTCCGGCTGCTGCTCCAGATCGCGGTGGAGTCTCCAGGGCGCCATGAGCAAGCCGGACTCTCTCACTCCCTGCTGGAGGCCCCGGCTCAAGGTACGGAGACGCCAGAGGAAGGCCCGGCTCGGCCTCCACAGTTCTCCGAGGAGACTGAGGCTCAGCTGCCGGCGCGTCGGGAGGCAAATGTGCCGCTTCCCGGCCGGAACGAGGCTCAGCCATCGAACCTGCCCCACGTGACCGGGAAGCCTACGGACGTGGAGCTGACCGTGACATCGGAGGCCAACAGGGACACCGCGCCCGCTCCAGCCCCGCAGGAGGCCCCGGCGCCATCTACAGAGCGCCCCGAGGAGGCAGAGCCTGCGGCCCAGGAGGAGGCCCCAGCTGAGCCTTCTGTGGAGGCTGGGTCTTCTCCAGCCCAGCAAGGCCTCGGCCAAGCCTC
>NW_007087849.1:0-493 GCF_000164805.1 Carlito syrichta
CTGGTTCAACATTCGTAAAACCATAAATGTAATTAAATACATCAATAGATGTCAAAAAAACACATGATCAAATCATTAGATGCAGAAAAAGCTTTTGATAAAATCCAGTACCCCTTCTTGATTAAAAACCCTCAAACGGGGGGGCTGTGGCACGATGGCGATGGGGCAGCACTGCCTGTGAAACTCTCCACCAAGGAGAACTCAAAGAGACTCTGATTCTCGCCCCGGAGTTTGCGGATCCCATCATCTGCAGCCTGCCCTTCACACGGAGCTCGAAGGCAGACTTTGCTGAGGCATCGCCGAGGTGTGGGCAGATACTGTGATGGCTGCTGCTGCCGTTCCGACCAGCAGCCATTCCACATCACACCGCCAGTGCCTGGGGAGAGCCACAGCCTCCTCCGAGGCAGCAGAGCCGAGTGGCCTCCTCAGAGGTGGCGGAGGCACTGCCGCCCCCCCAAGGCAGCGGAGGTGCTGCTGCCCCCCAACCAAGGCG
>NW_007087850.1:0-610 GCF_000164805.1 Carlito syrichta
GGGCGTGGTAGCGCGCGCCTGTAATTCCAGCTACTTGGAAGGCTGAGGTGGAAGGATCGCTGAAGCCCAGTGGACGAGGCTGTGGTGGCCGGGAGTGGCCACTGCACTCCAGTCTGGGCAACAGAGTGAGACTCCAACTCAAAAAAAAAAAAAAAGTTTTGTTGCCGGGTACTCGAGCCTGGGCCACAGAGTGAGACTCTGACTCAAAAAACAAAAAAAAAAATTTTTTTTGTAAAGACACTTCAGCTGGGCATGGTGGTGCACACCTGCAGTCCCAGCTACTCGGGAGGCTGAGGCAGGAGGATCGCTTGAGCCCAGGAGTTGGAAGCTGCAGTGAGCTATGATCGCACCACTGCACTCCAGCCTGGGCCACAGAGCCAGATCCCAGCTCTAGAAAGAAAGAAAAGACCCAGCAGAACCCAATTAAATGCTTCCTGATATAATTGGAGGCTTCAGAAACAATTGAAAAGCAATTTTGTAACTTTTTTTTTCTTGTTTGAGTTGAAGTCTCACTCTGTCGCCCAGACTGGCATGCAGTGGCACGCTCCCGGCCACCACAGCCTCGACCTGCTGGGCTCTGGCGATCCTTCCACCTCGGCCTTCCGAGTAG
>NW_007087850.1:1545-4302 GCF_000164805.1 Carlito syrichta
TTTTTTTTTTTTTTTTTGGAGTCTCACTCTGTGGCCCAGGCTGGAGTGCAGTGGCACAGTCATGGCTCACTGCAGCTTCAAACTCCTGGGTTCAGGCCATCCTTAGGCCTCAGTCTCCCGAGTAGCTGAGACTACAGGTACCGCCACACCAGCTAACCTTTTGATTTTTTGTAAAGACGAGGTTTCATTATGTTCCCCAGGCTGGTCTCAAATTCCTGGACTCAAGCAGTCCTCTGCCTTGGCCTCCTGAGTAGCTGGGACTACAGGTGCACGCCACCACCCTTAACCCTAACTAAAATCACCATGACGGTCAGGCACAGTGACACATGTCTGTCATCCCAGCACCCTGGGAGACCAAGGCAAGACGATTGCCTGATCACAGGGGTTCAAGACCAGCCTGAGCAACTTGGTGAGACCTTGTCTCTAGAATAAATCAAAAAATTAACCAGGCATGGTGGCGCAGGCCTGTAGTTCCAGCCACTCGGGAGGCTGAAGCAGGAGGATCACTTGAGGCCAGGAGTTTGAGACCAGTCTGGGCAATATAGAGAGACCCCGTCTCTGCAAAAAATACAAAAATTAGCCAGGTGTGGCGGCACATGCTTGCAGTCCCAGCTACGTGGAGGCTGAGGCAGGAGGATCGCTTGAGCCCAGGAATTTGATGCCGCCATGAGCTGTGATCATGCCACTGCACTCCAGCCTGGATGACAGTCGGACCCTGACTCAAAATTAAATTAAAATAAAATAAGTTAAATTACAAAAGGGCCAGGCATGGTGGCTCATGTCTATAATCCCGGTGCTTTGGAAGGTCGAGGTGGGAGGATCACCTGAGGTCAAGAGTTCGAGACCAACCTGGGCAACGTTGCAAGACCTCATCTCCAAAAATAAGTGAATAAAATAAAATAAATCAGGACAGCTGAGGGAAGCCTCAGAGGGATGATAACATCCCCAGGGTCACCCAGGATGTCAGGGACCGAGGAAGAATTTGAAGGAAAGAAAAAAATAAGAAACAGAGAAGGTGAGTGATACACTCAGGGAAACACAGAACGCTGGGACCAAAACAACCAACGTGAGCTCAATAATATCACGTGTTGGAAGGCTGAGGCGGAAGGATCGCCTGAGCCCTGCAGGTCAAGGCTGTGGTGGCTGTGAGTGTGCCACTGCGCTCCAGCCTGGGCGACAGAGTGAAACTCCGACTCAAGGGAAAATAAATAAATAAAATAATAATGATAACATCACGTGAGTGCCTTGAAATTGGCCAGGTTGGGAATATTTACACCACTAGAATTGGCAAATGCTACAAACCAGGGCCTCTCTCCTCTGGACGACCGTTTGTTACAAATTAACCAGACCCCTCTTCCCCCACACCCCACCCCGCTATCATCCACTGCGGTGAGCTAATTTGATTCCACGGTCAAACCCGTCTGTCTTTCTGGCTTTTCCACTGCATCTAGAAGGACTTTGGGGCCATACCCAGTGGCTGATGTCTGTAATCTGAGCACTCTGGGAGGCCAAGGTGGAGAATGTCTTGAGGCCACGAGTTTGAGGGCAGCCTGGGCAACATAGTGAGACCCCATCTCAATAAAAAATAATACAAGGCGGGCTGGGTGGCTCAGCCTGTAATCCCGCGCCTTTGGGAGGCTGAGGTGAGTGGATGGCCTGAGCCCGCGGGTTCGAGACCCGCCTGGGCAGGCGAGACCTCATCTCTACAATAAAATCAAAAAATGAGCCGGGCGTGGTAGCGCGCACCGGTAATTCCGGCCACTCGGAAGGCTGAGGCGGAAGGATCGCCGGAGCCCAGCAGGTCGAGGCTGCGGTGGCCGGGAGCGGCCACTGCACTCCGGTCTGGGCGACAGAGTGAGACTCCAACTCAGAAAAAAATAAAAATAAAAATAATAATACAAATAGGCCTGACTTGGTGGCTCAGCCTGTCATCCCTGCACTCTGGGAGGCCAATGTGAGTGGATGGCCTGAGCCCGTGGATTCAAGACCAGCCTGGGCGACTTGGTGAGACCTCGTCTCTACAATAAATCAAAAAAGTAGCCGGGCGTGGTAGCACGCGCCTGTAGTTCCGGCTACTCGGAAGGCTGAGGCGGAAGGATCGCCGGAGCCCAGCGGGTCGAGGCTGGGGTGACCGTGAACGTGCCGCTGCCCTCCAGCCTGGGCGACAGAGTGGGACTCTAACTCAAAAATATTAAGATAAATGAATAAATAAATGTGTCTTTTTTTGGAATAGATTTTCCTACGTGTACTGAGCTGGGAATAAAGGAGCATCCCAGCATCTGATAATTTCCTGCAGCCTCCCCTGGCCTCTGTTTCTTTGTCTGTAAACACGGAAACAATACACTCTGTGTGAAGCCAGTGAAGAAACCGGGGACACTTGTGTTTGGCGACATGAGTGGCAGATCGGAAATGCAGCACCCAGAAATTAGGACAGCTCTCTTGGGAGCAGGCATCCCAGCTTTGCCAGAGGCTGGTCAGGAGATGAATCACTCCCCTGCAAAGCCTTCACTCACTCATGCCTCGTTCATTCATTGATTATTTGCTGAACACCTAACGTCATAAGCCTTTTTTTTTTTTTAAGTTGGAGTTTGTGGCTCTGTCTGTCCAGACTAGTGTGCAGTGGTGTGATCACGGCTCACTGCAGCCTTGACCACCTGGGCTTAAGTGATCCTCCTGCCTCAACCTCCCAGTTTCTCTCAAAGCCACCCTACCTTTTTTTTTTTTTTTTGAGTCAGACTCTCACTTTTTTTTTTTGAG
>NW_007087850.1:4543-5256 GCF_000164805.1 Carlito syrichta
GGCTCAGGCAATCCACTCACCTCAGCCTCCCAAGGTGCGGGATTACAGGCTGAGCCACCGAGCCCGGCTAGACTCTCACTTTTGCCCAGGCTGGAGTGTAGTGACATGCTCATGGCCACCGCAGCCTCGGCCTGCTGGGCTCAGGTGATCCTTCTGCCTCAGCCTTCCGAGTAGCTGGAACTATAGGTGTGTGCCACTACACCTGGCTGATTTTTTGATTTATTGCAGAGATGAGGCCTCGCTAAGTTGTCTGGGCTGGACTCGAATCCCTGAGCTCAGGCAATTCTCCCGCCTTGCCTCCCAAAGTGCTGGGATGATAGGTATGAACCACCGCACCCGGCCAGCTGCCCTACCCCCCTTCTTACTGTATTCTGTGGAAAGAAACCACTATGCAGAGGCCTCATTTAAGACGTGAGGAAGGCTGAGCACGGTGACTGACATCTATAATTCCGGCACTTTGGGAGGCCACGGCGAGAAGATTGCCTGAGCCCAGGGGTTTGAGACCCACCTGGGCAACTTGGCAAGACCTCGTCTCTACAATACACCAAAAAATTAGCCGGGCATGGTGGCACATGCCTGCAGTTCCAGCTACTTGGAAGGATGAGGTAGAAGGATCGCTGGAGCCTAGTAGGTTGAGGCTGTGGTAGTGGTGAGTGTGCCACTGCACTCCAGCCTGGGCAACAGAGTGAGACTCCGACTAAAAAAAAAAAAAA
>NW_007087850.1:5419-5952 GCF_000164805.1 Carlito syrichta
AAAAAAAAAAAAGTGAGGAGTTAGCCTCCATGTCTTTAAGGGCAGAACTTGTATATTACAGGCATGAGTCACTGGACCTGGCTGATCATAAACCTTTATTACTTTTTTCTCAGACACTGGAATATTATTTAGACTTTTTTCCCAGCCACCCCCCCCAAGTGATCATTTCAAAGTTCAGCTCTCTGTCTCCAAGATCAGATATGAGATATTTGATTCAAAATCAGGGCCTGTAAACCCAGCACTTTGGGAGGCTGAGGCAGGAGGATTGCTTGAGCCCAGGAGTTTCAGACCAGCCTAGGCAACATAGCAAGACGCCATGTCTATAAAAATTTTTTTTAAATTAGCGGGGTATCGTGGTGGCACCTGTAGTCCCAGCTACTCAGGAGGCTGAGCGAGGAGGATCACTTGAGCCCAGGAGGCCAAGGCTGCCGTGAGCCGTGATCACACCAATGCACTCCAGCCTGGGTGACAAAGCAATCTGGGGAGACCGGTGCCCGTGTGCACCCAGGAGTCACATACAATAGTGCTCTTTT
>NW_007087850.1:5972-7665 GCF_000164805.1 Carlito syrichta
TTTTTTTGAGTCAGTCTCACTCTGTCACCCAGGCTGGAATGCAGTGGCAGCCTTGACCTCCCGGGTTTAAGCCATCCACCTCAGCTTTCTAAGTAGCTGAGACTATAGGCATGTGTCACCACACCCAGGTAATATGCTTAATTTTTTGTAGAGACAAAGTCTCACAATGTTGCCGAGGCTGGCTTCGACCTCCTGGGCTCAAGCAATCCTCTCACCTCGGCCTCCCAAAGTGCCGGGATGACAGGCATGAGCCACCACGCCCAGCTCATCAAGACAGTTTGACTGGTGCACAGCTGCACCCATTCATTCACTTACAGTCTGAGGTCAGTGTCCTGTTCCAAGAGCCGGGTTGAGAAGTGGAGAAACAGATTGTCCATCTGGCCTTCTGAACAGAATGTGTTTACTGTCTTATCCTTTACAGGAAAAGCGTGCTGACCTCTAACGTCATTTTGCTGAAGAGCAGGGAGAAACTGAGGCCCAGAGAGTGGAAATGAGCTTTGCAGGCCTCATTTACCCAAATACCCAGATTATCCAAGCAGGTCCTCAAACGCCAGAAGAGCAGCGATCACATTTACAGATAAACACCCCATAAATTGCACGTCACTTGCAGAAGCTGCCTTTCAGAAAGTGACTGCAACGGCCCATCTGATCCCGCTAGGTCCTGGAGTGCAGTGGCACGATCACAGCTCACTGCGGCCTCCACCCCCTAGGCTCGGGCGATCCTCCTGCCTCAGCCTCCCAAGTAGCTGGGGTCACCAATGCCACCAACACACTCAGCTCAATTTTTAAATTTTTTTTATAATTTTTTTTTTGAGATAGAGTCTCACTCTATTGTCGAGGCTGGAGTGCAGCGGCATGCTCAGCCTTCCAGGTACAGGCATGTGCCACCATGCCCAGCTGGGCTTTTTTCTTTTTCTTTTTCTTTTTTTTTGAGTTGGAGTCTCACTCTGTCGCCTAGACTGGAGTGCAGTGGCCACTCCCGGCCACCGCAGCCTCGACCTGCTGGGCTCCGGCGATCCTTCTGCCTCAACCTTCCCAGTAGCCGGAATTACAGGCGTGCACTACCACGCCCGGCTGATTTTTTGATTTATTGTGGTCTTGCCATGTTGCTCAGAACGGTCTCAAACTCCTGAGTACAGGCAATCCTCTCGCCTCCGCCTCCCAAAGTGATGGGATGACAGATGTGAGCCACCACGCCCTGGCCCTGGTCCAGGACATTTTTAATTGCCCCTATAAAAAGAAAAAAAAAAGTCATCATTCTTTTTAGAAACCTTGAATTTGGAACTTTGGTCAGAGGGATTTTAACATCTCAGCGAAACTTCACTTTACCTTCAGACCTTTTGTAAACACATCATGGGCTCAGTCAGACATTGGTGGTCAAAGACAAGACACAACTGTGGGACAGGAAGTGGGTTTGGGCTGCCAGAGGAGAATGGGGTGATCGCTAATGGGGGCCGGGTATCTCTTGGGGTGATGGGTGTGTATGGGGTTAGCCAGTGGTGTTGGTTACACAGCACTCACTCACTCCCACTTTCAAGGTGGTGAATTTCATGTTAGGTACGTCACAGCTCAATAAATCATTACATTTAAAAAACCAGTGCCAGCCGGGCTCGGTGGCTCAGCCTGTCATCCCGCGCCTTTGGGAGGCTGAGGTGAGTGGATTGCCTGAGCCCGCGGGTTCGAGACCCACCCC
>NW_007087850.1:8318-9266 GCF_000164805.1 Carlito syrichta
TTTTTGGTGAGTTGGAATCTCACTCTGTCGCTCGGACTGGAGTGCAGCAGCTGCTCCCCCCGGCCACTGCAGCCTCGACCTGCTGGGTTCCAGTGATCCTTCCGCCTCAGCCTTCCGATTAGCTGGAACTATAGGCATACGCTACCACACCCGGCTGATTTTTAAATTTTTATTGTAGAGATGAGGTCTCGCTGCCCAGGCAGGTCTTGAACCCGTGGGCTCAGACAATCCACTCACCTCAGCCTCCCAAAGGCGTCGGATTACAGGTTGAACCACCGAGCTCGGCTATATATTTTATAAATTTAAAAAAATATACATATATATATTTTTTTAAGTTGGAGTCTCACTCTGTCGCCCAGGCTGGAGTACCATGGCACACTCACCCTAGTGTCGACCTGCTGGGCTCCGGCATTCTTCTGCCTTAGCTTTCCAAGTAGCTGGAACTACAGGTGCACACTACCACACCCAGCTAATTTTTGATTTATTGTAGAGACGAGGTCTTGCCAAGTTGCCTAGGCTGGTTTCAAACCCATGGGCTCAGGCAATCCACTCGCCTCGGCCTCCCAAAGTGCTGGGATTACAGGCTGAGCCACCGAGCCCGGCTAGTACTAAATATTAAATAATAGTCCTGTTAAATAAATAGGCCGGGCATGGTGGCTCACACCTGTAATCTCAGTGCCTTGAGAGGCCGAGGAGGGAGGATCACTTGAGCCCAGGATTTTGAGCCCAGCCTGGGCAACATAGTGAGATCTGCATCCCTACGAGAAAAATTAGCTGGATATGTTGGTGCACATCTGTGGTCCCAGTTATTCGAGAAGTTGAGGTGGGAGGATTGCTTGATCCCAGGAGTTTGAGATCAGCTTGGGCAACATAGCAAGACCTGGTTTCTATTTTTTTTGAGTCGGAGTCTCACTCTGTCACCCAGACTGGAATGCAGTGGCCGCTCCC
>NW_007087850.1:9312-10510 GCF_000164805.1 Carlito syrichta
GCCGGGATTTGCCACTGCACTCCAGTCTGGGCGACAGAGTGAGACTCTGACTAAAAAAAAAAAAAAAAAAAAATTAGTCAGGTGTGGTGGTGACACCTCTAGTTCCAGCAACTCAGGAGGCTGAGGTGGGAGGATCCGCGGAGCCCAGGAGGTCAAGGTTGTGGTGGTGGTGATCCTGCCACTGCACTCCAGCCTGGGTGACAGAATGAGAACCTCACTCAAAAAGAAAAAAAAAAGCCAGGCTCGGTGGCTCAGCCTGTAATCCCGCACCTTTGGGAGGCTGAGGTGAGTGGATTGCCTGAGCCCGCGGGTTCGAGACCCGCCTGGGCAGCAAGACCTCATCTCTACAATAAATCAAAAAATCAACCGGGCGTGGTAGCATGCGCCTGTAATTCCGGTTACTCGGAAGGCTGAGGCGGAAGGATCGCCAGAGCCCAGCAGGTCAAGGCTGCGGTGGCCGGGAGCGGCCACTGCACTCTAGTCTGGGCGACAGAGTGAGACTCCAATTCAAAAAAAAAAAATTATATTCAACCTGAAGAATCTTGGGAATAAGCAAAAATAAGAAAAAACTTTCAAAAATAAAAAACTTAAAAATATTTTAGAAAATAAAAATGATTTCATAAGGCCGGGCGTGGTGACTCATGCCTATAATCCCGCCACTTTGGGAGGCCGAGGTGAGAGGATTATCCACAGGTTCAAGACTAATCTGGGCAACCTGACAGGACCTCATCTCGTCAATAAATCAAGAAAAATTAGCCAGGCATGGTGGCACATGTCTGTAGTTGCAGCTCGTCGGAAGGCTTCGGTGGAAAGATCACCGGAGCCCAGCAGGTTGAGGCTGCAGTGGCCGTGAGCATGTCATTGCACTCCAGCCTGGGCAACAGAGTGCGACTCCAACTCAAAACAAAAACAGAAACTCTTTTGTATGTATCTCCTGGGTGCACATGGTCTCCCCAGATTATATGAGGGGACCCAATAAAAACTCAGAATTACCTTTTGGGGAGTGGACCCCTTGTAGTCCAGGCTTCCCGGCTAGGTGAGTGTTCTAGGAACTCGTTGGCATTCATGGACCAGCTAGTGTTGTGGTAAGAGGCTGCATGCAGCTTCAGGGAATTTTTTTTTGGAGAGTCTTTCTTTCTTTTTTTTTTTGAGTTGGAGTCTCACTCTGTCACCCAGACTGGAGGACAGTGGCCACTCC
>NW_007087850.1:10876-13858 GCF_000164805.1 Carlito syrichta
CAGCCCGGCTAATTTTTTGATTTATTGTAGAGATGAGGTCTCGCCAAGTTGCCCAGGCGGGTCTCGAACCCGCGGGCTCAGGCAATCCACTCACCTCGGCCTCCCAAAGGCGCGGGATTACAGGCTGAGCCACCAAGCCTGGCTGTGTTCAGCAGTTTTTGACCAAAAATGCCATGACCCCCAAGCCTCACCCTCCCTCTTCACCCAATCTCACCCCAAGTGACTTTTTTTCATCCCCCTGGGTGAAAAAAAGTCCTCCGAGGGAAACGTTTTGCCAAGGCGGAAGAGGTGAAACCAAAAACACTAGAAGCACTAAAAAGGCATCAACATGAATGCATTCAAAAACCATTTTGTGCAGTGGAAAATGCGTCTCAGTAGGTGTAGTGTGTCCAGTGGAGAGGACTTGGAAGGTGACTAGTTTAACCACGTAGAAATACACACACAATGTGTTTTAAATAAGTTCCGGATTTTTGGGGGTCCCCCCTCATACGCCCGGGGGAAGGGTGTGGGGAGAATTCCTGGGCCACAGGGTGACCAAGACAGGGTTAAATCGCTTTTGAAGGAGTCAGTGAATCCACCGTACAGGTGAGGGAGATATCGCTCACCGGGCATTTCTAGATTGCGACAAGGTCCTCATGTGATATTCATGCCAGCTGGTGCTCACGGGAGATCAGTGTCACCTCGGGCTGGATCTACCAAGAAAGCAATTAGATATTGATTTCCTGGGAGTGGCTGTTCTGGCGACACCCAAGTCTCTTGAAGATAGGAACAGATGTCCTGAGAAAAATATTATTGGGGCTGGTGATAAATAGGCAGATATGTGACAGAGAGGGCACAGGACAAGATGTGCTTGGTGGTAAGGGAGAGCCTGGCGGCCGGGCACGGTGGCTCACGCCTGTCATCCCAGCATTTCGGGAGGCCGAGGCAGGAGGACTGCTTGAGCCCAGGAGTTGGAGACCAGCCTGAGCAACATAGCGAGACCTGGTCTCTACAAAAAAAATTTAAAAATTAGCTGGGAATGGTGGCTCACGCCTGAAATCCCAGCACTTTGGGAGGTGGCTGGGAGAGGACTGCCTGAGCCCATGGGTTCGAGACCAGCCCTGGCAACAAGCTGAGATCTTGTCTCTACAATAAATTAAAAAACTAGCCGGGCATGGTGGCACATACCTGTAGTTCCAGCTACTCGGAAGCCCAGCAGGTCGAGGTTGCGGTGGTCATGAGCGTGCCCCTGCACTCCAGCCTGGGCAACAGAATGAGACTCCGAATCCATCAATCAATCAATCAAACAGCTAGGCATGGTGGCTTAAACCTGTAATCCTAGCACTCTAGGAGGCCGAGGTGAGAGGATTGCCTGAGTCCAGGGGTTCGAAACCAACCTGGGCAACTTGGTGCGACCTCGTCTCTACAATAAATCAAAAAATTAGCCAGGCGTGGGTGACGGAGTGAGACTCCAACTCAAATAAATAAATAAATATATACATACATACATAAAATAATCAGTGGGGTGTGGCAGTGCCTGTGGTCCCAGCTACTCAGGAGGCTGAGGCAGGAGGATCGCCTGAAGCCCGGGGAGTCGAGGCTGACTTGAGCCATGATCGTGCCACTGCCCTCCAGCCTGTGCGACAGAGTGAGACCCTGACTCAAAAGAAAAATAAAAATAGCTGGGCTCGGTAGCTCAGCCTGTAATCCCAGAGCTTTGAGAGGCTGAGGTGAGTGGATTGTCTGAGCCCGCGGGTTCGAGACCCACCCGGGCAACTTGGCGAGACCTCATCTCTACAATAAATCAAATATTGGCCAGGCGTGGGGGCGCGTGCCTGTAGTTCCAGCTACTTGGAAGGCTGAGGCGGAAGGATCGCTGAAGCCCAGTAGGTTGAGGCTGCAGTGGCCGGAAGCATGCCACTGCACTCCAGTATGGGTGAAAGAATGAGACTCCAACTCAAAAAAAGAAAAAGAAAAAGAAAAAGAAAAATAGAGCATGGACGGAGGGTATGAGTCCATAGTGGAAACTTCACCATAAAACTTGTGTTTGTTTGATTCTTTGAGTTGGGGTCTATCCTTCAGACAGGAGTGCAGTGACACATCACAGCTCACGCAGCCTCTGTCTCTTAGGCTCAGGCAATCCTTCTGCCTCAGCCTCCTGAGTAGCTGGGACTACGGGCACCACCAGGCCTGGCGAATTTTTTACATGTTTTGCAGGGATGAGGTCTTGCTGTGTTGCCCAGGCTGGTCTCACACTCCTGGCCTTAAATGATCTTCCTGCCTTGGCCTCCCAAAGTGCTGGGATTACAGGCCGACTAACCACACCTGGCCTATGTGAAGCTCTTAAACAGGCAAAAGCTACTCAGAATCTGGAGGTAGAAACATACTGCGACCAGCTTGTCCTGGCTTATAAGTGTCTACTGACACCAACCTTCCAACTTCATGATTACCGGAATTCAGTCACGGTGGGACTATTTACACCACAGAAATGTACTAATGCTTCAAATCAGTTTTTCTCTCTGTCACTCTTTTCATTATTATTATGATGATTATTTTATTATTACTATTATTGAGTCAGAATCTCACTCTGTTGCCCTGGCTGGAGTGCAGTGGCATGCTTGCGGCCACCACAGCCTCGACCTGCTGGGCTCAGGTGATCCTTCAGCCTCAGCCTCCCAAGTAACTGGAACTATTGGTGGGTGCTTAATTACGCCCAGCTAATTTTGTCAATTTATTGTAGGACAAGGTCTTGCCAAGTTGCCCAGGCTGGTCTTGAACCTGTGGACTCAGGCAACCCTCTTGCCTCTGCCTCCTAAAGTGCTGGGATTACAGGTGTGAGCCATTGCGCCTGGCTCTTTCTTCTTCTTTTTTTTTTTTTTTTTTTTTTTTTTTTTGAGTCGGCGGCTCCTTCTTCTTATTTTTTTTAAGAGAGGGGGTTTCAGTCGGGCTCAGTGGCTCAGCCTGTAATCCTGCGCCTTTGGGAGGCTGAGGTGAGTGGATTGC
>NW_007087850.1:13878-14358 GCF_000164805.1 Carlito syrichta
TAATTCCGGCTACTCAGGAGGCTGAGGCGGAAGGATTGCCGGATCCCAGCAGTTCAAGGCTGCGGTGGCCGGGATAGGCCATGGCACTCCAGTCTGGGCGACAGAGTGAGATTCCGACTCCAAAAAAAAAAAAAAAAAAAAAAGGTGTCGGGCTCGGTGGCTCAGCCTGTAATCCCGGGCCTTTGGGAGGCTGAGGTGAGTGGATTGCCTGAGCCCGCCGGTTCAAGACCCGCCTGGGCAACTTGGCGAGACTTCATCTCTACAATAAATCAAAAATTAGCTGGGCACGGTAGCGCGTGCCTGTAGTTCCAGCTACTTGGAAGTCTGAGGCGGAAGGATTGCCGGAGCCCAGCAGGTCGAGGCTGTGGTGGCCAGGAGCTGCCACTGCACTCCAGTCTGGATGACAGTGAGACTCCAACTCAAAAAAAAAAAAAAAAAAATTAGCCGGGCGTGGTAGCGCATGCCTGTAATTCCGGCTTG
>NW_007087850.1:14496-15947 GCF_000164805.1 Carlito syrichta
TCCAACTCAAAAAAAAAAAAAAAAAGCTCAAGGACTTGAACTATGCATTTCTTATATGAACATTATGGATCATCAAAAAAATTCTATATTGCCTAATGAAATGGAATGAGGGAAAGGTCACCGGGCAGAACAGAAGGAAGGTGGATGTGCTGAGAGCTGTGAAAAGGCGTGGTATTATATGGGCTGGACGGACGTTCATCTGAGTCTTGGCTGGGAGGGTGGGAGCAACAAGAGGGAAAAGCGAAAGGTCCAGATCGTAAATATTCAGAAGCAGTCTTGTCTAGCAGCAGCTGCCTTTTGAATTTTTTTTTCTGGCCCTTGACTCAGGATAGGTGTTTTTTTGTTTTCGTTTTTTTTGAGTCAGAGTCTCACTCTGTCACGCAGGCTGGAGTGCAGATGGCATGATTATGGCTCACTGTAGCCTTGACCTCCTAGGCACAGGAGATCCTCCCGCCTCAGCCTCCCGAGTAGCTGAGACTACAGGCACGCACCATCACACCTAGCTAATCCTCCTGCTTCAGCCGCCCGAAGTGCTGGGATGACAGGCGTGAGCCACCCAGTCCAGCCAGGTAGGAGCTGTTTTTTTTTTTTGTTTTTTTTTGTTTTGAGTCAGATTCTCACTGTCACCCAGGCTGGAGTGCAGTGGCACGCTCACGGCCACCGCAGCCTCGACCTCCCAGGCTTAGGAGATCCTCCAGCTTCAGCCTTCCAAGTAGCTGAAACTACAGGTGTGCGCCACCCCACCTGGCTAATATTTTTAATATACTTTAGAGATGGGGGGGTCCTCACCAAGTTGCCCAGGCTGTTCCTGAACCCCTGAGATCAGGCGATCCTTCGCCTCCGCCTCCCCAAGTGCTGGGATGACAGGCTCGAGCCAAGCGCCCCGCCCGTAGGAGCATTTTTCATCAGAGAAGAGTTATGGTTACATCTTTGCCTTTTTAAGTGCACTGTCACGTCTTGCAATCATGTATCTTTTTTACACGTGGCACGTCTGTTGCCCTGCAACCGTAAAGGGCACTGCAAATTGGTAACAGGATTAACTAGGCCGGGCGTGGTGGCCCACGCCTGGAGTCCAGCTACTAGGGAGGCTGCGGCAGGAGGACCGCTTGAGCCCGAGTTGGAGGCGAGACCCCCAAAACGAAGGGCGGCTGGAAGGTGAGTAAGCAGGACGGAGGCAGGGAGACCAAGGGACCTGGCTGGCCCCGGAGGAAGGTCTTGGCTGAGTCTTGGTACCCAGAGACGCACCCGACAGAAGGGGAGTAACTGATGCTCTAAGGCGGCGGAGGGTTGCGGGTCCACACTGGGAGAAAGAACGAGTAGGATCCGGGTGGGTCTCTCCCAAGGCCTTGGGATTTTTCCGGTCGCTCAGCCCCGGCCGGGTCGCCCCAGGCTCTGCGCAGTCCCGACCCGTCGCCGCCCACCTGTCCACTCCGACCTTCCCCGCCCTCGCC
>NW_007087850.1:16796-17198 GCF_000164805.1 Carlito syrichta
GGCCCTGAGGAGAGGGGAGGGTGGAGCACCCCACGAGGGGAGGGAGGCCCCGGGCGGAGGGGAGATGGGGGACCCCAAGAGGGGAGGGGGAGGGAGAGGGACCCCGAGGGGAGGGGGGAGCCCTGGGGAGAGAAGGGAGTGAGGGAACCCCGGGAGAGCCCGGGGGGAGTAGTCCCTGAGTGGTGAAACTGAGGTGATGGGGCGTCCCTGAGTAATAGGATCAGGGCGAGGCCCGATGCTGTTAGGGAAGGACGGGCCTTGGCATCCCTAAGGGAGATGAGGTCCATGGCTGCGGGGTCCCGAGCTGAGGTTGGGTGGGGGTCCCTGAGGGTGCAGGACCCGGGGGGGTTGTCCCTGAGCCAGGAGTTTAGAGTGAGACATCTCGGTAAGGAGGGGGAGGAC
>NW_007087850.1:17218-34438 GCF_000164805.1 Carlito syrichta
AGACTGGGGTGGAGTGAGTCCGGGAGTTGGGAGGCTGGGGTGGGTGAGGAGGGTGTCCAGGTGAGGAGGGCCACACAAGAGCAGGGAAGGGGGAAGGAATTCTGAGAGTGAGAACTGGTAGATCCCTGGGGAGTTAGAATGGGGGGATCACCAGAGGGGCCGGGATGGGGGGAAATGGGGAGATACACCACAGGGGCCAGGGTGAGGAGTATCCCCTAGGGGTGAGGCTGGGGGTAACTCCAGAGGCGCCAGGATGGGATTGTCCCCAAGGGATCAGGACGGGGGTCTCTGAGGGACCCAGGGGAGCAGAGCCTCAGAGGCTAAGGGGCACAACGAGAAGCTCCTTGCTCGTGCAGTGGTGGGGGTCTGGTGTCCCCCGAAGCTGGGAGAGTGGCAAGGAGGCCCAGAGGAGGTGACAGGCCTGGGAAGCAAGGGGCGAGGGAGCTTGGAGCGATGGGGGGCAGTGGGGGCTCCCGAGAGTGTGGGAGGGGCCCCGGGGTGGGCGTGGGGTGACACAGTGCAAAATTGTGCCACGTGAAGATGGGGTGACTGGGCGTTAGGGGCACACTCGTGAGGGAGCGTGCAGTGACCTGTGTTTTTGTCGCCACGCTGAGCAGGACAGGACAGGCCCGGGTCCCTGGCTGCGCTGGCGTGAGCCCACGAGAGCGGGGTGTGCTGCGTCCGTGGCATGTGTGGCGGTCTCACCAGCTGGGGCTTGGCCTCCTGGCCTCCTGACCCAGTGAAGGAGGAACGTCGTGGTCCGTGTGCCGCGAGGCACTGCGTCTCGGTGGGATGCGGACGTGTTCCCTGATCTCTGAGGGTGTCTGTCTCAGTCTCCCCTTTTGTGTGGGTGCGGATTTCCACCCTCGAGGCAGCCCCGGGATTCAGTGTTGAATATTGTGACCCTGGTGGAGTTGCCACTTGACTTCAGTTGGGTTAGTCGGCAGACTGCAGATCGCCTTCCTGGTCTTGGGCAACACTGAGACCTTCCGAGTCCTCCTGGGAAGCTGCCTTTCCAGCCTGCACTGAACACCCGCGTTCACTTGTTCGTTCATTCGTTCGTATTCCTTCTCACGCCTTCCCTCCTCCTGCTCAGGTCTCACTGTTCCTTTTATTTATTTATGTTGAGTTGGGGGTCTCCTCTTTCGCCCAGGCTGGAGTGCGGTGGCACAGTCACGGCTCACTGCAGCCTCAACCTCCTGGGCTCAGGCGGGGCTCCCCCCTCAGCCTCCTGAGTAGCTGGGACCACAGGTGCCACCTCGCCCAGCTAAGTTTTAGATTTTTTTTTGGAGAGTCTAGGCCTTGCTGTGTTGCCGAGGCTGGTCTTGATCTCCTGGGCTCAGGCAGTCCTTCCACCTCGGCCGCCCCAAGTGCTGGGCAGGCAGGCCTGAGCTCCCGCGCCCGGCTCACTGTTCCTTCTTCGTCCGGGCCCTCAATCGACGGGTGTTCGGTGAGCACCTGGCTTGTGGGACACTGAGATGCCCGGGCATCCTGAGCCACCTGCTTCGCTGTGTGGCCCCTCGGGCGTGTTCCTTACCTCCTGGGAGTCTGTTTCCTTCTGCTGGGGCTGGAGTGCGTGGTGAGAATTGAGATAGTGCCTGGCCAGCCCAGGAAGCAAAGAGACAGGGCCGGCGCCGGCCTCCCAGTGAGCTCTCTGCAGCACTGGCTCAGGGGACATCGCTGAGCGCCAGGTCGCCTGGAGTCTGACCCGTGTGCCCCTTGGGTCACAGCCCCCTAAGTTGCAGGCAAGTAGTGGTCGGACTTGAGGACCGTGGCTTCCTGATGGATCACGCGGTCCTCCACGCCCTCTGCTGCGTCCCCCGAGGCCATCCACCCGGGCTTTCACACCATCCAGAAGTGGTGCCTGAGGACTCTCGGGGGCAGCAAGTCCTCCCAGAGGGACCTGCAGAGCCGAACTGCCTGGTCCAGTGGCCCCTGGCTGCAGCCTGCGGTTAAGACATGGCTTGGGCCGGGCGTGGTGACTCAGGCCTATGATCCCAGCACTTTGGGAGGCTGAGGCGAGAGGATTGTCTGAGCTGCAGGTTTGAGACAAGCCTGGGCAACTTGGCAAGACCTCATCTCTATGATAAATCAAAAAGTTAGCCGCGTGTGGTGGCATGTGCCTGTGGTTCCAGCTACTTGGAAGGCTGAGGTGGAGGGTCGCCGGAGCCCAGCAGGTCGAGGCTGTGGTGAACTGTGATCGCACCACTGCACTCCAGCCTGGGGGACAGAACCAGAGCCTGTCTCTAGACAAATAAAAGTAAAATGTGCCCGTTCTCTTGGCTTTATGACGGGTACTAGACAGTTTTCAGTCGCTTGCGTCCTGTTTCTCTTGGACGTTGCTTGGTTGACTCTTGTGCATGTTGAGCTGAAGCCTGTTCCATGGAGCTGCTTTTTACTCCAGGGTCTGATTCAAAGGCAAAGTGAAAACAGCCTACTGTCAAAGTTCCCTGTGCAAGTCCCTTGAATCGGGCAGCGTGCAGGGTTGGTTTTGATTCCTGAGCTAAGGATCTCTGGGGTGGACATGTGTCCCGTTCACGGCGGCATGCAGGTGACGAGGGTGTGCTGTTCGCGAGGTATCCTGGCATCCTTGTCACCGTCCAGTCCTGCCACGTCCCCCCCTCGCCTCCCCCTGCGGTGCACGTTTAAGTTGCACATTAAGTGCCCATGAGATGTGGCTTCCGACTTCCACCGTTGCTTCTGGTTCTTGGCTCCAAGGCACCGGAAGAAGCTTAGGCCCCACCTCCAGTATTGATGGGCCCCCTGGCCCAGCCTCTGCTCACCGTCGCCCGGCCCCCTTGCCTCCAGCTGTGGTCTGGAGCTCATGCCCTGGGCAGGGGGCCTCCTGGGTTCCTCCAACTGCTGCTTGTCCTCGAGGTCTCGAAGCCTCCTGACGTTTGCGAGCCAGGATCCAGGCAGTGTCCTCAGCCCCTGGGAGCTGGCTTTCAGTCCTGGTCAGCAGGTTGTCTGGGGTGAGGGGACACGTGTCCTCTCCTGCCACACTGGGAGTCTCTTGAGCGCAGGGATCCTGTCTGCGTCCTGGGGTCACGGCACATGGTTCTGTGGCCACGCGGACTATGCCGCTGGGGTGGAGTCCTATCTCGGTAGCCGCAGACTCCCTGCTAACTTCCACCCTTGGACTTCCTAGAGCAAACCTTGTGGACCTCCAGAAGAAGCTGGAGGAGCTCGAGCTCGACGAGCAGCAGAAGAAGCGCCTAGAAGCCTTCCTCACCCAGAAGGCCAAAGTCGGCGAGCTCAAGGATGATGACTTTGAGAGAATCTCGGAGCTGGGCGCGGGCAACGGCGGGGTGGTCACCAAGGTGCAGCACCGGCCCTCGGGCCTCATCATGGCCAGGAAGGTGAGCGGCAGGGTGGGAGGTGAGCACCCTGGCCCCCTTGCTCTGCGATCTGTCAGGGGCCTGGTTTTGATACTATCTTTCCCCTGGAAATGGCAGATGGAGTCAAGTGGGCCTCTGCTTCTGGCTGGCTCTCGGGTTCCGGGGCCATTGTGCCTGCCTGGGTCTCAGTCCTGAGAAAGAGCCGGCTTCTGGGGGGAACGTCACGGTGCTGGGGCCACACTGAGACACGTGGCTCTGACCTCCGATGCCTGACTTCTGCCTGCGATGATGCTTACAATTCACATTCCCGGAAAGACAGTGGAATTTTCAGGAATATTGGTCTGTTAGGCTTCTCCAGAGAAACAAACCAATAAGGGTGTGTGTGTGTGTGTGTGTGTGTGTGTGTGTGTGTGTGTGTGTACAATATAATGATGTTTTGGTCAACAGTGGACCCCATACACAGCAGTGGTCCCACAAAATCATAATACTGTTTTGCTTTTGTTTTTTATTTTATTTATTTTATTATTTATTTATTTATTTTTTTGCACTCCTGGCCACTGCAGCCTCGACCTGCTGGGCTCTGGCAATCCTTCCGCCTCTGCCTTCCAAGTAGCTGGAACTACAGGAGCGCACTACCACACCCGGCTAATTGCTTTTGTCTTTTAGAGACAGGGTCTTGCTCTGTCGCTCAGGCTGGAGTGCAAGGGTGTGATCATAGCTCACTGCAGCCTCAAGCACCTAAGCTTAAATGATCCTTTCACCTCAGCCTCCTGAATAACCGGAACTATGGATGTGTGCGTCACCATGCCCAGATGACTTTTTAAGTTTTTCAGAGATGGGTTCTTGCTGTGTTGCCCAGACTAGTCTCAGACTCCTGGCCTCAAGCGATCTTCCCGCTTCGGGTTTTCAAAGTGCTAGGATTGCAGGTGCGAGCCGCCCCATCTGGCCTTCGTAGCTTGCTTTGGCCATGCATTTTCTCAGTTTAGATCTGTTTAAATACGCAAATCTGGCTTGGTTCGGTGGCTCAACCTGTAATCCCAGCACTTCGGGAGGCCGAGGCGAGTGGATTGCCTGAGCCTACAGGTTCAAGACCAGCTCGGGCAACTTGGCGAGACCTCATCTCTACAATAAATCAAAAATTAGCTGGATGTGGAGGTATATACCTGTATTCCGTCTGCCTGGAAGGCTGAGGCGGAAGGATCACCGGCACCCATCAGATTGAGGCTGGGGTGGCCATGAGCATGCCACTGCAATCCAGCCTGGGTGACGGAGTGAGACTCCAATCAAAAATAAATAAAATAAATATACAAATCCTTACCATCGTGTTCCAGCTGCCCGTGGTATTCAGCACAGGACCATGCTGTCCAGACTGGGAGGAGTTGTAGGCTATGCTGTATATATAGCCTGTACCGTCAAGCTTGTGTGAACACATGGCTCTGGGTTATTCACACAGTGACAAAATCGCCTGATGACACGTTTCTCAGTATGTGTCCCCTCATTAAGTGATGCGTGACTGTATATGTAGAGAGAGTTATTTTAAGTAGTTGACTCGCACAGTCATGGGGCTGGCGGGTTTGAAGTCTGCAGAGCAGGTTGAAGGCCCAGGGAAGAGTTGGTATTATGGCTCGAGCCCCAAGGCCACCTGGAGGCAGAATTCCCTCCTCTCGGGGGGCCTCCTGCTTTCTCTTAAGCCTTGACAGGTTGTATGAGACTCCCCCACATGAGGGATCACCTGCTTTACTTAGGTCCATCCATGTAAACGGTAATCACAACTTATTTTTTGTTTATTTTGAGTTGGAGTCTTACTCTGTCGCCCAAGCTGGAGTGGAGTGGCACACTCACGGCCACCGCAGCCTCAGCCTGCTCAGGCGATCCTTCCGCCTCAGCCTTCCGACTACAGACGAGCACCACCATGCTAATTTTTTGATTTACTGTAGAGACAAGGTGTCACCAAGTTGCCCAGACTGGTCTCGAACCCCTGGGCTCAGGCAGTCCTCTCGCCTCGGCCTCCCAAAGTGCTGGGATTACAAGCATGAGCCACTGCACTCAGCCAGAGAGTCACAGCCTAAAAGCCACCTCCCAGCGACATCTAGACTGGTGTGTGACAGATGGCTAGGCACGTGTCCTCGTCAAGTGTTGGTGACTGCCCACCTTGGGTATCCCAAGCTCACGTGTCCTGAGTTCCCGTGCCATAGGGCAGCCTCCACTGTGGGTCTGAGAACAGCCCCCCAGAGAGCAGGGTGTTACACAGTGATGCAGCCACCTGGGGACACAACTGGGGGACTCTGTGCCACCAAACTAGTTCGCTCCTCAAGACTTCTCTTTCAGACGTGGGAAGCTGCCTCCTCCTGGAAGCCCATCATCCTGCACGGCCCAACATGGTGTTCTTGGACACCTGCCACTCCCTCTGATGGGAGCCCATAAACGGGGGTTCACCTTCAGCTTTACCATGGCCGGGAAAGTGAGCTCTGGGCATTTCAAGCTATAGGGGCCTGGTGGGCTCTGTGGTCTGGTGAGTGGTGGTGTCCTGATGTTGCTTCCTGGTTTTGATACTATCTTTCAGCTGTGTAATTGTCACCTTCAGGGAAAGCTGGGTAGAGGGTATATGGGACTTGATCCTATTTTTGCAACTTCTTATGCTTCTATAATTCTTTCCGAGTTAGTGTTTATTTTTAAGTGCCCCAAAAATTGGGTGTGAGAGAGAAGACACTGAACGTGAAGCTTGTCTGGCGGGCTGCCACTGGGGCTACGGCTGTGATGCGCCATGCCTCCCAGCTGCCAGTTTACCTGGAAGGCTTGCTTATTAGGTAGGAGGGCAGAGAGGAACATTGAGGTGACAAAGAGGCTTTGAAGAGATGCTGGGGGAATTCCGAAACCCTGGAAGGCGGCATGAATGCCACGCAGAGTTGGTAGGGATCTCTCTGCAGACAGACGGCCTCGTACCTCCAGATTCCGAACTGCTCCAGGTCCAGCAGCCCTCAGTCCCTTGGTTAGCAGGGGTCACGCAACCAGTGCAGCATGCATCAGGAAAGCCACAAGACCAGTTCTGGAAGGTCCGAGAAAGCTCGTCTCTCCATTATCACGGTTCTGCTTGCTTGTGAGTGATTTCTTGGCTCAGCGTGGCCCCTGGCTCTCCCAGCGTCAGTCAAGAGCTGCAGATGCAGTCTCCACGCCACTCGGCCAGGAGGGAGCGTACCTTGCCTGTCCTGCACACAGGGCCTCTTTGAGCTCCCTGTACTCATGGCAGAGAAGCATTTCCTTGGCCTGGGTTCGTGTTCCTCACTCTGCCCCAGCTGCCTTCTAGAATGGCAGTCACGTGGCCAGCCCAAGGCTGCATAATGGCACGAGCTGCCCTCTCGCCAGTAACTACCCCAGAACAGAGCCGATGTTGACACTTTGACCCACCTTTTAAAGTCGAGCAGCAGCTCCATTTTATAGGTGAAACCAGACTGAGTGGGTCAGTCTCTGGATGAGACTTGAACCCTCTCGGCTCTGCCTTACCATGGCAGTAGCCATGACCCACCTCCAGGTGCTGAGCAAGGAGCACACAGAGCCCTCAGGTGCCACAGGGCCCTTCTTGTGACCAGCCGGCAGGACAGGTGGGCAGCTAGTTCAGGATACCGGAGATGCTGTGCAGCCACACGATGCCAGACACACCCAGCCTGTGAGTGCCAGTGACCTGCCCTGTTGATGCTGTCAAGGTCATTCCAGACCCAGCCCAGAGTGGCAGCCTGGTCCTCCCTCCCCTCATGGTCCTGCCATTGCCCTGTGAAGCCCTTTCCCCTCTTTTCCTGGTTTGTCCCCCCAAATCGCTCATTCTGCAGTGGAAACCCTCTCTGATCCTCACCAGGCCTGGCGTCTGCTCTGAATGCCTGACACTTCCTATCCAACCCGCTGTCGGGGCTTCTACGGCCCAGGCAGTGGTGATGTCGCAAGGGCATGGGCCCTGGCTTTCTGTGAGGCCATTGCAGTCCTGACTCACCTTCCGTGTGCCGCTGAGAACGTGATCCGTGGTCTCCTCGCCTGACCTTGCTCCCTCAGCAAGATGGGGCTGGTCACGCCAGTCCCCGGGGTGGTTGTCAAGCGGATCTCGGGGCACTCGGTACTCAGAAGTGTCCCCGCACTTCCCACTGTTCCTCTGGCTTCTCTGTTCCCTGCACACCCTCAGTGCTTCCCGTCAGGCTGCAGAGCTTGCTGGGCAGACCCAGGTATCAGAGAAGCACGAACGCTGAGAGCATGGCCACTGCCCCTGCAAGCTAGAGTCCACACGTCTCCTGTTACCAGGAGGCCTCCCCAGCTTGCCAGAAGGCCCCTCCCTCCCAGCAACCTTGTTACACACGAAGGACTCCCGGCTCCAAGACCTCAGGGTTCTGTCCAGTCCAGGCGAGTCTCGTCCGCCACTTCCTTCCTCTTCTCTCCCTACATCACGGTTGCAAACTGACAGCCTCCTGCGTGCTGCCTCCCTGCTCGTTGGCCTCCGTCTGTGGCTCCCTTGAAGTTCTTGGCCACAGGCTGGTCACACAGCAGCAGCCTGGTCAGAGGTGGCCACGGAGCACTTGGACGCAGGCACTCCCCGTCTAGACGGGCCCTACGTGCGAGACACAGGCCGGGTTCCGAGAGCTTGATGTGGAAACCGTCCCATTTGTATTCTTACAGTGATCAGGCATCAGAACTAATTCCTTGATACATTGAGTTATGCAAACTATATGAAAAATTCATCCGGGCATGGTGGCACATGCTTCCAGTCTCAGCTACCTAGGAGGCTGAGGCAGGAGGATTGTTGGAGCCCAGGAGGTTAAGACCAGTCTGGGCAACATAGCAAGACCCTGTCTCTAAAAATAGAGGCTTGGGCCAGGCTCAGTGGCTCAGCCTGTGATCCCAGCACTTTGGGAGGCCGAGGCAAGTGGATTGCCTGAGCCTGCAGGTTCGAGACCAGCCTGGGCAACTTGGTGAGACCTTGTCTCTACAATAAAAGGAAAAAAAAATATGCCGGGCATGGTGGTATGCACCTATAGTTCTGGATATTTGGAAGACTGAGGCAGAAGGATCGCCGGAGCCCAGCAGGTAGGTGCTGGGTTGGCCATGAGTGTGCCACAGCATTCCAGCCTGGGCAACAGAGTAAGACTCCAACTCAAAAAAAAAAAATAGAGACATGAAAAGTTGATTTTACCTGTTTCGTTTTGCTTTTTTATTTAAATTTGACTGATTATCATTAAATGTGCAGCTTGTATTGGGCTTCTCTCAGACAGCCCTGGGCTTGGCCCGCCTGGCCCCGGCCCTGGTCCTGCTATGCCTTCTGACCTCTAGGGTGCCTCGCCCAGCCTCCACGCAAATGTCAGCACCTCCGTTTCAGGCTCTGGAATGTGTGAATGGCCCCGTTCTCTCAGATGCCGCCTGGCTGGAGGAGCGAGCATCCTGGGGTCGTGGGTGGTCCTGTGTCTCCCAGGGTCCCCGTGGGGAGTGCAGTATCCCAGGGGCCCACGGCCAGAGCTGGCCCCACAAGCTGGAATGAGTGGAGAGTCAGGCAGACAGACTGGAGGGCTCCATTCAGGGGGGCGGGGGGCTTTGCCTGAAGTGGCTGAGTGGTGGGTGGAGCCCACCACAATTGTCAAGGCCACAGTCTGCTCCTGTTGCTCCAAGCTCAGCATGCCTCCTTCATGGCTCTGTGCCCTCTGACAAGAGGCTCTTTGTCACTCGACCTGGAATGCCCCCCCTTCCTGTGACAACTCCTGCCCTTCCTTGGAGGCCAGCCCGATGTCACCTTCTCCCTGCTGTCCCCTGCGTGCCTGGGTCATTCTCCTTACAGTGTCTCTGCAGGCTGACTTTGTTTAGCCATCCTTCCCCTAACTGTGTGTCTCCAAGCGGGGACAATGTAGTCGTCCATTTCCTTCCGTCTCTGCCTGCCTATGGCTTCTGCACGCAGTGTCTGTTGAGGTGACGGCAATCGTCTTCAGATCCCAGGACCTTACTCTGCTTCCTGGCAGTTGAGTGGACGTTGCACCTTTTTCTTGTCTTATTGCAATGGCGGAGTGGGATGCTGCCTCGCTGGTTGCTGACCCGAAGCCTCAGGCCACTCCTTGCTGCAGGGGGCGCGTGGCTCTCCTGGGTGTGTCATCGGGGGTTGCTCGCAGTGTTTTATCAGGTGTCTCTGCATCTCTTAGGAAGATCCTTTGCTTCTCACCTTTTGAGATGCCGCTGGGATACCTTTAATGGTAATTTCCTCTGCCCACGTGGATGCAAGTGGATGGAGAGTTGGAATCATCAAGTGTGATCCAGGCTTTATGGGGCTGGTGGCCTCGGTGTGGTGGCTCCAGCCTAAGTGAGATGGGCTCCAGGTGGGCTTGCCCCTGGCTGGGTAGGGCAAAAATGGCGTTGTGGTCAGGTGTGATGGTTCAAGCCTGCAATTCCAGCACTTTGGGAGGCTGAGGCGATAGGATTGCCTGAGCCCAGGGGTTTGAGACCAGCCTGGGCAACTTGGTGAGGCCTCATCGCTACAATAAATCAAAAAATTAGCCGGGCATGGTGGCGCGTGCCCGTAGTTCCAACTACTTGGAAGACAGAAAGATCGCCTGAGCCCAGCAGGTCAACTCAGGGGTGGCTGTGAGTGTGCCACTGCACTCTGGCCTGGACAACAGAGTGAGACTCTGTCTACAAAAAAAAAATGGAGTCGCTATCCCCTGAAGGGATGTACCATAGGCTACATTCTGGAAAGGCTGGAGCTTTGTCAAAGTTATTTGGGGGGAATTCTTTGCACACAATTCCTGCTGTGACCACATGAAACATCTTGCTCAATTCTGTCTTCAAAAATAGATTTATTGGTCGGGCTCAGTGGCTCAGCCTGTAACCCCAGGACTTTGGGAGGCTGAGGTGAGGTGATTGCTTGAGCCCATGGATTTGACTAGCCTGGGCAACTTGCAGACCTGGTCTCTACAACAAATCAAAAAATTTGCCAGGCATGTTAGTGCATGCCTATAGTTCCGACTGCTTGGAAGACTGAGGCAGAAGGATCGCCTGAGCTCTGCAGGCCGACACTGGGGTGACCGTGAGCATACCACTGCACTCCGGCCTGGACGATGAAATGAGATGTCAACTCCCCCCCCAAAAAATAGATTTATTGAGATGCAGTTCACAAGTGTAGAATTCCGTGGCTGGTAGTATATTCACTGCGTTTTACCACATTCTCATCACCCCAGGAAAACACCTGTCCTCGTTAGTGTTCAATTCCTAGTCCCTGGTACCCACAAGTCCACGTCCCAGCTCTGTGGATTGACCTGTTCTGAATGTTTCGTAGAAATGGAGTCATACATTGCCTGTCCTTCCATTTCTGGGTCTCATGGAGCGTGACGTCCTCAAGGTCCATCCACGCTGTGACCTGCGTGGGAGCTTCCTTCCTCTTTGTGGCTGGGTCGTGTTCCACATGTGGATGGGCCACGCCTTGGGGATCCCTTTGTTAGTGGACACTTGGGCTGTGTCCACTCTTGGACTGCTGCAAACACTCGCCGCTGAGTTTCTGTGTGGACGTGCGTCTCAGCATCTCGGGCAGACGCCTGGGAGTGGACTGGTGACCCAGTCGTCTTGCCATTGTTGTGAGGGCCTTCGGGTCGCAGGGCCAGAGCCAGGCCGCTCCGCCCTGCGTCTCCCACCCTCATCCCTAATGCCTGGTCTCGCCCCCGCCCCACAGCTGATCCACCTAGAGATCAAGCCGGCCATCCGGAACCAGATCATCCGGGAGCTGCAGGTGCTACACGAGTGCAACTCTCCCTATATCGTGGGCTTCTACGGGGCCTTCTACAGCGACGGGGAGATCAGCATCTGCATGGAGCACATGGTGAGTGCGGGCCCAGAGCCTGTCGGACTTGTGGCCGGGGACTCAGGCAGGGCAGGAACGCTGTGGAGCAGAGGGTGTCAGGGCAAGGAAGTCTCCCGCCTGGGTCCTTGGGGCATCCTTCTGGCACGGGCAGTGCCCACGCAAGCATGTGTGTATAAGGACACCTCTGGGGTTTTCTTGTTTGCTTTTGGTTCTTTTGGATTTTTGGAGTTGGAGTCGCACTCTGTCGCCCAGGCTGGAGTGCAGTGGCACCCTCACGGCCACTGCAGCCTAGACCCGCTGGGCTCCGGCAGTTCTTCTGCCTCAGCCTCCCAAGCAGCTGGAACCACAGACATGTACCACCATGACTGGCCAATTTTGTGATGTAGAATAGAGACAAGGTCTTGTCAAGCTGCCCAGGCTGGTGTTTTATTTATTTCTTTATTTAAAGACAAGGTCTCACTATGTTGTCCAGGCTGGTCCCGAAGTCCTAGGCTCAAGCGATTCTCCTGCCTTGGCCTCCTTATGCCTTTGTCTTTCTTTTTATTTTTTTTTTTTATTTTTTTGAGTCGGAGTCTCACTCTGTCGCCCAGACTGGAGGGCACCGCAGCCTCGACCTGGTGGGCCCCGGCGATCCTTCCGCCTCAGCCTTCCAAGTAGCTGGAACTATAGCCGCGCGCTACCACTCCCGGCTAATTTTTGATTTTTTGTAGAGATGAGGTCTCGCCAAGTTGCCCAGGCGGGTCTCGAACCTGTGGGCTTAGGCAATCCACTCACCTCAGCCTCCCAAAGCACGGGATTACAGGCTGAGCCACCGAGCCCAGCTGCCTTTGTCTTTCAAACACTCACACCCTCTTCCAACTCTGCTTTTCCACATGATATATTGTGGACATCATCCCTGGTAGTCTAGAAGGATCTGCCGTCGTCTTTTTGTTTTTGTTTTTTTTTTGAGTTGGAGTCTCACTCTGTCGCCCAGACTGGAGTGTAATGGCCGCTCCCGGCCACTGCAGCCTCGACCTGCTGGGCTCCGGCGATCCTTCCGCCTCAGCCTTCCAAGGAGCTGAAACTACAGGCGCACGCTACCACACCTGGCTAATTTTTTATTTATTGTAGAGATAAGCTCTCGCCAAGTTGCCCAGGTGGGTCACGAATGCCCTTGTCTTTTTACCCACTGTCGTATTCCAGCATATACATGGACCCATGTGGTAATTCATTAACCACTTTCTTGTTGAGGGGCACTTGGGTTGTTTCCTGTCTCTGCCCCATCTCAAATAATGCTGCCTTGATTGTCTTAGCACGTAAGCAAGCACACCCACGGGGCAAAGCCTTGCAGAGCCTTGCTGGGTTCAAGGGTGTGTGTGATTACAGAGTGAAGGCCGAGCATCGTGGCTCACATCTGTAATCCCAGTGCTTTGAGAGGCTGAGGCAGGAGGATCACTTGGGTCCGTGAGTTCAAGATCAGCCTGGGCAACACATTAGACCCTGTCTCTACAAAAGAAATGTTTTAAGATGAGATGGGCAGCCAGGCTCAGTGGCTCAGCCTGTAATCCTGCACCTTTGGGAGGCTGAGGTGAGTGGATTGCCTGAGCCCGCGGGTTCGAGACCCGCCTGGGCAGCGAGACCTCATCTCTACAATAAATCAAAAAATCAGCCGGGCGTGATAGCACACGCCTGTAATTCCGGCTACTCGGGAGGCTGAGGCGGAAGGATCGCCGGAGCCCAGCAGGCGAGGCTGTAGTGGCTGGGAGCGGCCACTGCACTCCAGTCTGGGAGACAGAGTGAGACTCCAACTCAAAACCAAAAACAAAAACAAACAAACACAAAAAAGATGAGATGGGCATAGTGGCATGTGTCTGTAGTCCCTGCTACTTGGGAGGCTGGGGCAGGAGGATCACTTGAGCCCCGGAATTCAAGGCTGCAGTGAGTTGGGCCTTAGAGCACGACCCCCAATCTCTTGAAAAAAAAAGATCACTATTTCCACACCACCCTCGGAGGACAGTGTGGCAATCGAAGCCACTTTAAAGACCGACCCGGTGGCAGCCCCAGCTCAGATCTGCCCGGTCACATTTTCTAGGGTGGGGCACAGGCACCACCACGTTGATTCCAAGGTGCCCCCTTGTGCAGACACTGGTTTTGAAGCCCAAAAGTGGGTGGGATTGAGCTTCGCGAAAGCAGAAGTGGTCAGAGCCTGAGGCCCCTGGAGGAAATGCCGACCCCCTGCGAGCTGCCGCACAGGTGCCGGCCGCCTCTGCAGCCTCCTTTGCAAAACCAGGGTGCCGTGCGGCTCCAGCACGCCGGCTCGGGGACACCCGCCAGGGCGCATCCCCCGATCGTTTTGCAATGAAGGCAGGAAGTGACTTTGAGCAAGGGCCCCACCGAGCCCCGTCATCCCCCCCCCCCCGGGGAGGGGCCTCGCGTCCACCCCGCCCTGCAGAGTCTGGCCCAAGAGTCAGGGCGGGAAAGAACGGGGAGGCGCCTTGCAGTCGGAGGCAGCCCGGGTCCCGTAGCGCCCCTTCCCCATCCTGCCCCTCCTGGAGCCCTGCTCTCCTGACGTCGGGGCTAACTCTCCAGGCCTCCCGCTTCCCGTGCGGATGGGGGGCATCACCACCCACGCCCTACCTTCTGGTTTTGGTATATTTAAAACCCGGGCGGGGCTGGCACTCCAGGGGACATCCGACAGGCCCAGGATGTAGCAGGGAGGTGCAGGCCCTCCTGTCTGTTCACTGGGCCTGTCCTTTCAAACTCGGGGCTCGACTTCTTGCTTCGCTCTTGTCACAGGCCTATGGATCAGGAGACAGTGTATATAACGCCTAAATAAAAAGACATGTGTTCATTCCGCATCTTCTGCCTGCTTACAAAAAGGGAAAAAAGATGTGTTCAGCTGTGGTCTGCACACCCACAGTTTCTACTGGTGGAATTTGTGACTTAAAAAAAAAAAGCATGGAGGCCGTTGATCTTGAAGGATGGGGTGACCCTTTACCAGGACGCATGGGCATTCACGCGGTGACAGGGATGTCACCCTTGCCACTCCCAGGGGGCTTTTCGCGTGGGATAGTCCCCTCCAAATCCATCTGCGTGTGCCTGGGCTCTGCACAGCATGCTGGCCTGGCGTCTCCCCACATTCGTCCCCAGCCCCCGCGAAGCACATGGCATGACTTAGTCCCAGTGCGAGGATGGGTGCCAGGAGTTGGGTCTCAGCCCTGCCCCTCACTCTCACCCGGGGCTTTGGACAATACCCTGGCCACTTCTATAAAGTCAGGGGAGGTCAGACTCCCTGCTGAGGTTGAGACCCAAGTGGGTTTGCCCTCGATGGCGCCTGCATGTGTGGAGTGGGGAGCAGATGTCAATTGTCTCCTGCCGACTGCATGGCCATTTCCTTGTTTCTGCACCAGCTCCTCATATTTTTATTTTTATTTTTTTGAGTCAGGATCTCACTCTCTGGAGTGCTGTGGCATGATCACAGCTCATGTAGCCTTGACCTGCTGGGCTCAGGCGATCTTCCTCCTCAGCATCCCAAGTAGCTGGCACCACCATGCCCGGCTAATTTTTTGATTTTTTTGTAGAGGCAGGATCTTGCTGTGTTGCCCCAGCTGGTCTCAAACTTTTGGGCTCACATGATCTTCCTATGCCGGCTTCCTAGAGTGCTGGAATGACAGGCATGAGCCACCACGCCCAGCCTCTTCCTCGTGTGTCTGTGTCATTGTCACTTCACCTTTTTTCCCAGCTGTGCAACACTGTCTGGTCGGTATCCTTGCGTTGTGGAACCATTCCCTTGCATAAGGGAGATCTTATCTCTGCACGAGGTCTGTGTGCGATTCGGCTCCTGTTTTTGAGGTGGTGGATTCCAGCTAGCTTTTGAGAAAAGACCCCAGTTACAGGGGTCTTTTCACTACAGTATTACTGTTATGATTATGTAATTATAATATCATATTGAGATTACTAGTCTTAATCTCCTGTAATCAATGTGTTGTATACTAGTTGATGTGTTAACGTAGTTATACATGAACAAGTATGCTTACAGTGTATATACTATATACTGTATAGTAAGTAGACTTACTATACAGATGCAGTGCAGAAAGTTAAACCTCACCCAGCCAGCACTTGTTGGCGACTGGGGCTTGGGAGCTGCGGGGCAGCCGCTTTCCTGTGGCCTGAGCCCGTCGCTGGAAAAACACACGGCTGGTGGTTCACGCCTGTAGCACTTTGGGAGGCCGAGGTGGGAGCACAGGAGTTCAGGAGTTCAGCCCAGCCTGGGCAACGTAGCGAAACCCCGTTTCTATTCCAAAAACTTAAAAAAGAAAGAAAGCCTCAGGACAGGAGCCAGGGGCAGCGGGATGTCACGAGGCAGGAGCGGCCCAAGCAGCTCACCGACCTCGCGAGGCGCCACGCGGTCTTCCTTGGGGTCTGATCACTGTGCTGAAGAATGCACTCCCTTGTTCCAGAATAATGAAAGGCAGGCGTGTCCATCAATACGGGAGTGATTACAAGTGCTATCAGGCTGCTTTGCAGTGGTAGATGAAGTCTGCAAGTATGCACTGGATGAGAAAGTCCCTGAGTACGAAGTGTAGGGGGTGAGGTTTGTAGAAAACAGAAATAACACGAGCCCGTTTGTGTGTGTTTTTAAACTCTTGTCTCCAAATGCATAGAAAGATTTGGAAGAATATAAGTCACGCTTCAGGGAGGAACTGCTGGTGGGTTAGAGAATTATTTATTTATATTTGAATTTGTTATAAGAAAAATATAGCCGGGGGCCGGACGTGTTGGCTCAAGCCTATAATTCCAGCACTTTGGGGGGCTGAAGTGAGCAAATTGCCTGAGCCCACGGGTTCGAGAGCAGCCTGGGCAACTTGACGAGACCTCGTCTCTACAATAAATTTAAAAAATATTAGCCAGGCATGGTAGTGTGTGCCTATATTTCTGGCTACTTGGAAGGCTGAGGTGGAAGGATTGCCTGAGCCCAGCAGGTCGAGGCTGGGGTGGCTGTGAGCGTGCTCTTGCACTCCAGCCTGGGCGACAGGGTGAGACTCCAACTTGGAAAAAAAGAAAAAAATTTGTGGCTGGGCATGGTGGCTCATGCCTTCATCCCAGCACTTTGGGAAGCCGAGGCAGAAGGATTGCTTCAGCCAGGAGTTAGAGACCAGCCTGAACAACATAGCGAGACTTCATCTCTTTAAAAATAAGATCAAGACAACAAAAATGTGTTTGTGTACAAGCAGCTTAACAAAAATACAGTTTCAAGTAAATCTAAAAGGCACACCCCACACACACAAAGCAGAAGTGTAGGCCGCGGACAGTGAGATCTGGGGTCGCTGGCACCTAGCTGTGTCTCTCCTGGGCCACATCCTGCCTCTGACTCAGGCGGACGACTGAACCTGCCAGACCTCAGCCTTCGTCACTGTCGGCGGGGTTCTCGGCTGGGGCGCGCCTGCTCCTAGATGCAGGCACTGTCTGGAGACGTGGTTGGCTGTCACACCCGCTGGGCGCTACCAGTGGCCAGGGCCGCTGCTCAGCACCCTCATCACCCAGGGCAGCCCCGCCCGGGGCGGAAAAGCCCTGCCGTGAGAACGCCACTCTGCCTTACGGAGGGGCTCTGCGTCCCCAGTCCTGGGCTCTGGCGGAGCCACCCTGCGGTGGCCGCTGGCGAAGGCTCTTCCTGACTCCTTACTCGTCGGGCATTCCTGGCAGCTCTGAGAAAATTAACCTCGACGGGCGCATGGCTCGTGCCTGTCATCCCAGCACTTTGGGAAGCACGGGCGAGAGAATTGCCTGAACCCGCGGGGTTCGAGGCCCGCCTGGGCAACTTGGTGAGACCTTGTCTCTGCAGTAAATTAAAAAATTAGCTGAAGCCGGGCTCGGTGGCTCGGCCTGTCATCCCGTGCCTTGGGAGGCTGAGGTGAGGGGATGGCCTGAGCCCGCGGGTTCGAGACCCGCCTGGGTAGCGAGACCTCATCTCTGCAGTCAATCAAAAAATCAGTCGGGCGTGGTAGCGCGCACCTGTAATTCCGGCTACTCGGAAGGCTGAGGCGGAAGGATCGCCGGAGCCCAGCGGGTCGAGGCTGCGGTGGCCGGGAGGAA
>NW_007087850.1:34834-35424 GCF_000164805.1 Carlito syrichta
ACTCAAAAAAAAAAAAAAATTAGCTGGGCGTGGTGGCATGCACCTGTGGTTCCCCCTACTTGGAAGGCTGAGGCAGAGGGATCGCCTGAGCCCAGCAGGGTGCGGTGGCCATGAGCGTGCCATTGTACTCCAGCCTGGGCGACAGAGTGAGACTCCGACTCAAAAAATAAAAAAGGTTGCCGATAGAGAGCAGGGGTTGCAGGTTTTTCTTGGTGTGTTTGTTCTTAATTAGGGACAGGAACTCTCTATACTGCTTAGGCTGGTCTTGAACCCCTGGTCTCAAGTGATACCCCTGTCTCTGTCTCCTTTGTGGCTGGGATTACAGATTGCAAATTAATACCCCCCAACCATTGGGTTCAAATTTTTAAAACAACTTAAAAAATTATCTTGAGGTTGATTGCTAAAACAAAAAATGACAAGAAGGGAACCCATTCCCCCCCAGCCCCGCTGGCAGTGAGGCACCCAGGGCGCCCTGGTGAGACTAGGCTCGGGGACTCCCGGTCCTCGCAGTTCCTGCATGGGCCCGGCCACGCCCATCCTGTCTCCCTGTGTCTCTCTTCAGCCTTGTTTTTTTTTTTTTTTTTTTTTTT